>NW_020956169.1:22284-28992 GCF_003031625.1 Empidonax traillii | reverse complement strand
TTAAATCCCACCACCAGATTACATCCTATCTCTAGTTGCAAATTTTCTTGTCTCCGGTTCTGCTTGACTTATTGTTTCTTTTTGGTCAGCACAGCCTTAATGTCTAACCAGTCCCAACTTAGCTCTGACAAGCCCTGACTTGTTTCTGGCAGGGGCCTTTTCAGGCCTATGCTCCAGACAAGCCTTGACCAAACTGCAACACCACCTGAAATGTACCTTAACATAATGCCAGGAAGGGGGAAAAGAAAAGAAGGAAGGTGTAATTTGCAATTACAAAACCTCAGTAACTAGGACAATTAACAGATCTCCTAAACTCTTAACTATTCCTCAGCAAGTTCCGGTTCTCTGTCAACTGTGACAAATTCAGTGAACAGCACCACCAGTCACGGACATGGAAATTTTCTTCAAAGCTCCCCTTTTTTTTTTTTTTCTTTTTATCTTCTAGTTTAGCAGCTGCAGATCCGGCAGCTTTGCCACGCTGTTGAGAAAGCTGTGTTGGCAATATTATAACTGTTGAGTACTGCAGCTCCGGGTCCTCCCGGACCCTCTTCACCGCAGGCGGTGGGGCCCGATCCTGTCAGGGAGCAGAGGGACTGTGTGGGGCAGGGGAAAAAATGACAGGTTCAGCCTCGGGACCATATCTGGTCTGCCCACCATTCCAGCGAGTCCAACGTGGGGCTTGAACCCACAACCCTGGGATGAAGAGTCCCATGCTCTACCGACTGAGCTAGCTGGGCTCCCGCCCTCCTCTATTGAAGGCGACCATATCCCCCCTGCCGTCCCTGGAAAGAAAACCTGGACCAGCACCGCCAACAAGATGTCCCTTCAACTCTCACAGCAGCTTTGTTTTCGAGTCTTAGAGTAGCAGTGTTTGACTCCGTGTCTTCCATCTGTGAGTGACTGTTGTGAGGAAACTATAACTTGCAAAGCAAACATATTTTTGCCTCTTGTTCAATTTCATTAACATTGTTAAAAGTTCAAAGAATGTTGTGGGCGGGCTTTACGGAATTCCAGAGTGAATGGTTGTCATAGCGACTGTGTTTACATTGGCATAGTGATGTTCAAATGCCTTCCTTTGTAGCGTGGTGCAGGGGGGAAGGGAGGGGTGCTCTGTGTCGGAGGATGCAGCAAGGCTGCAGAGCCTAGCAACATGGAAAAGAATGTAAATAAGAGGTGAACATCCAATCATATGTGAAGACTAGTGGTAAATATAGATAACAGAACTAAGAATAGTGTTAGTATGTAAGATTCTACACACAGAGTGTGAGTGCAGCTGTGTGAGAACAAGATGTAATATTCTGGATGAAGAGAATAAAAGCTGAATTTAGGCCATCATCATCAGGTGCCCAGTTTTATTTGCATGGCCGTCCTCACAAACAACGACAAATGGTGACCTCCGAGTGTTACAGACCACGAGGGACGACGACTAATACTGACGAGACTACCACCCTGATCTGGAGTCAAAATGGACTTGATCCCTGTCAATAATTCCCTGAGGAATTGAGGTCGCAGTTAGAAGTGCGATGAAGACGAAGTCGAGGGATCGGAGATAATTCCCTGAGGAATTGAGAGGAATTGGAGCCGCAGGGCGATGTGCGGCAAGGACGAAGCCCGGTGTAGCTGAGAGCAGTGCGGTGGCTGCCAAAAGCAGGTCTGAATCCGAGATTTCTTGACATCTGAGGCAGGTGAGCCACTGGGAACTTTAGGGCGTGATGGGACCGGAGTCCCGAGGGAAGCACATGGTTGGCGCTTGAAATGCGCTGCTTAGACAGCGTGACGATGATGATGACCGCTCACAATGTGAAGTTCAAAGAAACGGCAGTTCTGCGTGGGGTTTGCGGCAGCACAGGGCGAGGGGGGGCACTGCAAAGTGGCAACAAGGACTAGCAGCGCTGCATGACAAGGACTCGCGGGGTGGGGCGACCCGGTTCAGCAGAGCCGAGCCGGAGCTGGGATCGGGGTCGGGGCCGCCTCAGCTCATGATTGAAACCGTCTCTCCCCCCCCCCCTTCCCCTCCCTGGAGTGTGGGCTAAAGACGGGCTGAGCCGGAGGGGCGAGGCAAGATGGAGGGCTGCTGGAAGACACAGGCAGAGACCCGGAGCCCCCACCCCCCCCCCCTTCCCCCTCCGCGCTGTGCCACTCTACAAAGGATGGCAACTATAAAGCCAGCCCACAACATTCTTTGAACTTTTAACAATGTTAATGAACTTAAACGAGAGGCAAAAATATGTTTGCTTTGCAAGTTATAGTTTCCTCACAACAGTCACTCACGGATGGAAGACATGGGGTAAAGATTTTACTCTAAGACTCGGAAGCAAAGCTGCTTTAAGACTTGACAGAAGCCTCCCTAGGTTGAAGGGAGCGCGGTTACCTCTAATAGAGCCTGGATAGTTCAGTCGGTACAACATGGGACTGAGAATCCTAGGGCCACAGGTTCGAGACCTGCTGTGGAACACCGGCCGGACCAGCTCCGGTCTTGTGGCTGAGTTCTCATTTTTTCCTCACATGGACCCTCTGCAAAATTGTCTGACTGCTCTCATCTGTATCTGCGACGATAACAACCTAAAACTGACTGAACTATTAATAGCAACGGTTTGTAAGCTTTTTGTTAACAGTGCAAACGGATAGAAGAGGCAGACGGAGAGAAGTTGAGAGGTGACTGCATACCAACATCCAGAGAGCACGGAGACAGCACGACCGGCACAGAGCGGGACGCCCACGCAGCACCGTGCTGGGAACAGACCGAAGGTGGAGCCGCTGTTGATGGAACTGCGCGGCAGCTGCAGAGCTGGGGCACTGCGGGCTCCCAGTAAGGGCGGGGCGGGCCGCCCCCTGACACCATCAGGGGCCGCCGCCTGCGTTGAGGGGGTCCCAGAGGACCCAAGGCTCGGCACTTGTAGTGTTGCAGTGTGACAAAGCTGCTAAAACTGCAGCTGATAATTAAAAAAAAAAAAAAATAGAGGGAAAAAGGGAACTTTGAAGAGAACTTCCATATGCATGACTGTTAGTGCTGGTGGTGCTTTTCACTGAGTTTGTCACAGTTGACAGAGAAGTGGAACTTACTGAGGAATAATTAGGAGTTTAAGAGATCTATGATAGGTCCTGGTTACTTACTTGATTACTGTGATTTTGTAATTCCAAATTGCACCTTCCTTCTTTTCTTTTCCCCCTTCCTGGCATTAGGTTAAGGTACATTTCAGTTGGGAATTTAAAGTGTACACACATGATTTTCTTGTCTTCTTTCAGTTCACCTAATATTATTTTTGTTTTGCCGCATAGCTTTTGGTATTCTAAAGCAGGGCTAGCTCACTCATGTGGCAAGTTATTATCAAGAAAGCGTTTTACACACCAAACATATTTTCAAAACAAAAAAGGGGGGAGGAGAATGCATGCACAGGAACAGGTGCTGGATCAAGAGTAGATCTCATTTAGGTTTGTTAAACTTTTTTGTTCCTTGTATTGATTCCTCTTCAGGACAGGTGGAGTTGCTGAACATGACTACCAGAGATGGCAGACTGGGAAGCACACAACTAGTAATACTTGGAATCTGAGATGTGTGGTTGAAATGTAAAACTATAATAAAAATCCCAGCTATGTGTGAATGAGGAGTGATTGTGGTGGTCACCTTCTGAATGACTGGGAAAAAAGCTGTATGAGTGAAAAAAACTGCATAGATATCTATGTGTGTGAACCCAAAATACTTTATAAGTGTTAAGATTTAAAGAGGATGTGTTATATAGATTTAATTATGGTAAGTTGATGCATGCTAGCCTTCAATGATTGGAAACAAGTATCGAAGAATTGCAGGTTAATGCTGGTCAGAATTGGCTAAATGGTCTGTTGGTAAATGGGGACTATCAGGATGGCTTTTGCCTACAATCAAGACAGGTTTGCTTCTGTTGTCTATTGTTGTAGTTGTGCTGCTGATGTTGCCAAGTTTGGTGCCGTATTTGCGAAGGGCCCTGCAAAGGACGACCCAGGCAATTTTTGTGGCACAAATACAAAAAAGGGGGAATTGTCGGAGGATGCAGCAAGGCCGCAGAGCCTAGCAACATGGAAAAGAATGTAAATAAGAGGTGAACATCCAATCATATGTGAAGACTAGTGGTAAATATAGATAATAGAGCTAAGAATAGTGTTAGTATGTAAGATTCTACAGGGACAGTGTGTGAGTGCAGCTGTGTGAGAACAAGATGTAATATTCTGGATGAAGAGAATAAAAGCTGAATTTAGGCCATCATCATCAGGTGCCCAGTTTTATTTGCATGGCCTTCCTCGTATTTAATACAACAGCTCTGGGCTTCTGCCTTCCCATATTTTCTCAGAACCCCTCCAGCCTGCCTTGCATCTCTGACTCGGCTTGTCTTCAGTACACATTGCGGGTGGGGGGGGGAACGGTTTCGATCACAATCTCAGGCAGCCTTGGCCCCAGCTCGGGTCAGCAGTGCCGAGCCGCCCCACACCGCCAGTGTTTGTCGTGCAGTGCTGTTGCTTCACTCTGCTGCTTAGCGCTGCCACTTCGCAGTGCCCCCCTGCCCTGTGCCACTGCAAACCTTGCTCAGAACTGCCGGGTCTTTGAACTTCACATCATGAGCAGCCATCATCATTGTCACACTGTCTAAGCAGTGCATTTCAAGCGTCAACTATGCGCTTCCATCTGGACTCTAACTGGTCCCATTACGCCACCAAAGTTCCCGGTGCCTCACCTGCCTCAGGTGTCAAGAAAACTCAGGTCTGGACCCCTTTTTTGCAGTGCCCCACTTCACTTCACCGGGCTTCGTCCTCACTGCACCTCAATCTGTGGCTCCAATTCCTCTCAGGGAATAATCTTTGATCCCTCGACGGGGATCAAGTCCACTTTGACTCTAGATCAGGGTAGGAGTCTCGTCAGTATTAGTCGTGATCCCTCCTGGCTCGTAACACTTGGGGTCACCAGTTGTAGTATGTTGAGGACGGCCATTAAATAAAAACTGGGCACCTTATGATGATGGCCTACATTCAGCTTTTTATTACTTCTTCCAGTATATTACATCTTGTTCTCACACAGCTGCACTCACAGACTGTAGAATCTTACATACCAAAACTATTCTTAGCTCTGTTATCTATATATTATTACCAACCTTCACATATGATTGGATGTTCACTTCTTATTACATTCTTTCCTTGCTGCTAGGCTCCACGGCCTTGCTGTATACCTCCACAGTGAATTACCTGTGTGATGGTCTCCATGGTCAGGTTCACCCCTCAGTCATGAGCCCATCTGTATGTCGCATCTCTTCCTTGATGCCCTCATGTTTCATAGGCCCATTGGGCTATAAATAGCTCATCCTTCCGCTCCCAGTCCAAGTCTACCTGAACTATTCCAATCTTGGCAGCTGATGCACCGAGAGACTGTGGAGAAAAAGACTCCAGACCAATTTAGTATATAAGACAGGATAAAAAGAGCAGTTCCTTTAATCAGGGCCTCAGGCCCAGGGGAATACACATGACATGCCAGGCAGTGGTTCTATGATTTTAAATTATGGTCCATCCAATGCCAGATCTATCCACTCCCCGGTTCTGCCCAGTTCTGCCCCCCGACATGCATCTTCAGGAATGGGGTCTGGGGTCGTTGGGACCCCTTCTTCTTTATCTTCATCTTCTTCAGAGCACATACAGTCCTTGGAGCTCCTCCAAAGTTCTGGGCTTGAAGGATGCTTTGTCTGTTGTGATATCTTGTTGTTCAGGCCTAGGGTGCAATGTTCTTAAACAGAGGTGTTTTTCTACAATTCTACCTTGGAAAAAGTCTAAACACACTAAAGGAATTTAGAGGGTTTGATATGAAATGGAGTATATTCACACTTAATTAAATGCTGCTACTTTTGGTCTGTATTTGGCCAAGCCACCTGTGAGAGTCTGTTCTTTTCCTGCCAAGTTATGAGAAAACAAAGGCATACACCTGCCTTCAAAGGTACGTCCAAATTGAAACTCGCATGCTGGAACATAAAAACTGTGCTAGTGAACATCCTGAGCGTTGCTCTGCTCACGAATTGTCATGACTCAACATCAACATTGCTGCTCTCAGTGAAGTTCATCTCCATGAGGAAGGCAGCCTTAGAGAACATGGTGATGGATAAACACTCTATTGGTCAGGTAAACCCAGAACTGAAAGGCATCTTGCAGGAGTTGGCTTCATGATCAAAAACTCTATTGTCTCTAAACTTGAACATTTGCCAACAGGTAATTCTGATCGCATTATCTCCTTACGCCTTCCACTACACAACAAGCAACATGTTGTTCTCTTTAGTATATATGCCCCAACCCTCCAAGCTGGCCCTACCAAAAAAGATAAATTCTACACTGGCCTACGCCACCGTATCCAAAGGGTTCCTGCAGATGATAATATCATAATCCTTGGTGATTTGAACGCCAGAGTAGGAAAGAACTTTAAAACCTGGAAAGGAGTATTAGGCAAGCATGATGTTGGAAACTGCAATGATAATGGTCGCCTTCTGCTAGAGTTTTGTGCGGAGCAGCAGTTCACCATCACCAACACTATCTTCCAGCAGAAAGGTTGTTGGAAGACAACCTGGATGCATCCTAGATCCAAGCACTGGCACCTCACTGACTATGTCTTGGTGCAACAGAGAAATGTTCGCAATGCTTGTCATTCCTGAGTGATGCCTAGTGCAGAATGTCAAACAGATCATCGCCTTGTGCGTTGTAAGC
>NW_020956169.1:19732-21580 GCF_003031625.1 Empidonax traillii | reverse complement strand
TAACAAAAATAGCACCCTGCAGTCCTCTGAAGAATCCTTAGGGTTCTCCTTCAAGAAAAACAAGGACTGGTTTGATGAAAACAATCAAGAGATCCAGGAATTGTTGAGAAAGAGAACTGCTCACCAAGCACACCTTGCTCAGCCATCTTGCTATGCAAGAAAAGCAGCTTTTCGACTTGCATGTAGCAAACTCCAACAGAAACTTTGTGACATTCAAAACAAGTGGTGGATCAATCTAGCAGAAAAAAATCAATTATGCGCAGATACGAGTGACTACAGGGGATTCTATGAGGCTCTGAAAACAGCTTACGGTCCTACACACCAGGTTCAAAGCCATTTACTCAGTGCAGATGGTCAAATGCTTCTCACAGATAAAGTGTCCATTTTGAATCGATGGTCTGAACACTTTCAGACTCTCTTCAGTACCAGCCATGTAGTTCAAGACTCAGCAATGCAGTACATTTCACAACAACCAGTGAAAACTGAATTGGATATTGCCCCCACTATGGGAGAAACTCTTAAGGTCATACAGCAGGTGAAAACTGGCAAGGCAGCTGGGGTTGATGGAATTCCACCTGAAGTCTGGAAGCATGGAAGCATGGAGGCCAAGCACTCCATGCTAAATTTCATGAGTTCGTGGTGCATTGTTCAGAACTAGGCAAATTACCATCAGATCTTCGTGATGCAGTCATCATCACCCTGTATAAGAAGAAAAGAGAGAAATTAGACTGTTCAAATTACCGAGGCATTACTCTGCTCTCCATTGCTAGTAAAATCCTTGCAAGAATATTTTTGAACAGATTAATACCTGCTATCACAGAACAACTTCTACCTGAAAACCAATGTGGTTTCCGAGTCAATAGGAGTACCACAGACATGGTATTTGTTCTCAGACAACTGCAAGAGAAGTGTCGGGAAAAGAACAAAGGACTCTATGTAACCTTTGTTGATCTCACCAAGGCTTTAGATACTGTGAGCAGAAAAGGTCTGTGGCAGATTTTGAAACGATTCGGATGTCCCCCCAAGTTCCTCAAAATGATCATTTTGCTTCATGAGGACCAGCGCAGCCAAGTCAGATATGGCGATGCACTTTCTGAACCCTTTTTAATAACCAATGGTGTGAAACAAGGTTACTTTCTTGCACCAACTTTATTCGCAATCTTCTTTAGCACGATGCTCGAAAGGGCCACGGCGGACCTCGATGAAGAAAACGGTATCTACATCCAATATCATACCGATGGGAGCCTATTCAACCTAAGGTGACTGAAGGCCCATACTAAGACTTTAAATCATCTTGCCCGTGAGTTGCTTTTTGATTATGATGCCGCCCTCGTCTCCCAAGCAGAAGCAGCTCTGAAGTGTTTAACATCCTGCTTTACAGAGGCTGCTGAACTTTTTGGGCTGGAAGTCAGCTTGAAGAAGACAGAAGTTTTCTACCAACCTGCACCTCAGGAAGTCTTCCATCATCCCCATATCACCATTGGCGAATCAGAGCTCAAGTCAGTCCAGTAGTTTGATTATTTGGGAAGCATCATCTCTTCGGATGGTAAGATTGATAAAGAGATAGACAACAGGTTAGCAAAGGCATACAGAGCTTTTGGTAAACGCCATAAAAGAGTGTGGTGAAACAAACACCTGAAGAAAAGTACAAAGATCAACATTTAATGGCCAGTCTCTTCGCGAACGAAGAACCGGGGAAGGTCTTTACACCTTCCAGCCTGCGCATTGGATTTTTTAGGTGAGACACAGTGTGCGCGGAACTGAGCCCACCCTTTAATCCTGAGGTTCATCTGCCGGGGCCAAGCACGCTTGGACGGTGGCAGCGAGGTCCTCAGGACGTAGATGGAT
>NW_020956169.1:14743-19199 GCF_003031625.1 Empidonax traillii | reverse complement strand
ATCCTGAGGTTCATCTGCCGGGGCCAAGCACGCTTGGACGGTGGCAGCGAGGTCCTCAGGACGTAGATGGATTGCCTTACAGGGCTAGCGAGCTCCATCTGCCCGGGGAGTGTCCTAACCGGGACTCGAACCCAGATCTCAGCGTTGACAACGCTGTGGTTTAGCCACTGCACCACCAGGGACACTCACAAAGATCAACATTTACAGAGTCATTGTACTGTCTACTCTTTTATATGGGTCTGAACCATGGGTCATTTATCACCACCACTTGCGTCTCTTAGAACGCTTCCATCAGCGCTGCCTCCGTACAATCCTCAACATCCACTGGACTGACTATGTGACCAACACATCTGTCCTTGAACAGGCAGCAGTCACGAGCATTGAGGCCATGTTGCTGAGAACACAGCTGCGCTGGGCAGGGCAAGTCTCCAGGATGAAGGACTATTGCCTCCCTAAGATTGTGCAATATGGGGAACTTGCCACTGGCTGCCGCAAGAGAGGAGGCCCGAAGAAGAGATACAAGGACTCCCTGAAACAATATCTCAGCCTTGGCCATATTGATCATCATCATTGGTCTACTCTGGCCTCCAATCGGGACACCTGGAGACACACTGTCTATAATGCTGCTGCTTCTTTTGAGAAGACACACAGGATCACTCTCGAGGAGAAAAGACAATGCAGAAAGAATTGCATCTTGTAGATATCACCTAGGGAGTCTTTACACCTTCCAGCCTGCGCATTGGATTTTTTAGGTGAGACACAGTGTGCACGGAACTGAGCCCACCCTTTAATCCTGAGGTTCATCTGCCGGGGCCAAGCGAGCTTGGACGGTGGCAGCGAGGTCCTCAGGACATAGATGGATTGCCTTACAGGGCTAACGAGCTCCATCTGCCCAGGGAGTGGCCTGCTACATGGGGTAATAGGTTTGGGTATGTGTAAACTACTGTGCTAAAGGGTGGCATATTATACAGCTACATTAAAATCTACATTTACTACACAACTACTTCTAAAATTTACAAAAAGCTAAAAAAATCCAAAATGCTCTGAGGCATCACAGCCTTATCCATCTCCTCATCGTTCTAATGTTCTTCGGTGATGCAACTTGGGCATGTGAGCATCTACATGATGCACCTTTAGAGTCATGTTTTCTACCTATGCAGCAATGTCCTGACACAATGCAGTAGTCCAGATGGGTTTATCCCTGCATTGCTGATTGGCCTTCCACTGCTGTAGCCACTCCCATAGGGCATTAGCCACCATCCAGGAGTCAGTATAGAGATACAGTACAGGCCACTTTTCTTGTTCGGCAAACTTTAGGGCCAGTTGGTTGGCTTTCACTTCTGCAAATTGGATTGATTTGCCTTCTTCTTCAGCAGCCTCAGTGACTTGTCATGTGGGACTCTACACAGCAGCTTTCTACCTCTGGTGGTTTCCTACCACACAGCAGGATCCATCAATAAACAGAGCATAGCTTCTTTCATTTTCTGGTAACTCGTTATATGGTGGTGCTTCTTGGGCACGAGTCACCTCTTCAGTCAATGCTCCAAAATCTCTGCCTTCTGGCCTGTCCATAATCTCTTCCAGGATTCCCGGGAAATTGGTTTTTCCCATTCAGGTTCGTGGTGCAATCAATGGTACCCACTTACTCTATGTAATGCCAGTTGTGTGATGTGCTGAGGGGATATTTCCTTTGAACTTCCAGTGCAGCACAGGCAATCACGGTGCCAAGAGGAGACACGCTTCTGTCCCAATGACTTCTGAGGTGGCTTGAACACCTTCATAGGCTGCTAATATGTCTTTTTCAGTTGGAGTTTAGTGGGTTTCTGATCCTAGATAACCCCAGCCCCAAAACCCTAATGGTCAAGCTCGGGTTTCTCCTGAGGTTCTTTGCCAGAGGCTCCAGCTGAGACCATGCTCCCCAGCTGCTGTGTAGAGGATATTTTCCACAGTTGCTCCTGTCTGAACAGCCCCAAGAGCTACCACATGACCTATTTCCTGTTTGATCTGCTCAAAGGCCTGTTGTTGCTCAAGGTCCCACTCTAAATGGTTCCTCTTCAGGGTTACTCAATAGAGGGGGTTCACATGCTGACTATAACCTGGAATGTGCATTCTACAGAACCCCACAAGGCCTAGCAAAGTTTGTGTTTCTTTCTTGTCAGTTGGTGGAGAAATAGTTGCTATTTTGTTCACTACATTCATGGGCACATGAAAACGTCCATCCTGCCATTTTATTCCCAAGAACTGGATCTCCTGTGCAGGTCCCTTTACCTTACTTTATTTTATGACAAAACCAGCTTTCAGAGGAATTTGGATTATTTTCCTCCCTTTCTAAAAAACTTCTTCTGCTGTCTTGCCCCACACAAGGATATCATCAATATATTGCAGGTGTTCTGGAGCTTCACCCTCTTCCAGTGCAGTCTAGATCAGTCCACGGCAGGTAGTTGGGCTGTGTTTCCACCCCTGGGGCAGTCAATTCCAGGTATACTGGACACCCCTCCAAGTGAAGGCAAACTGTGCCTGCACTCTGTTGCCAGGGTGTCATGGGTTTTAGTAGCTGGAGGGGGGCTAAAAGGTGGTTTCAGTTAGAAGCTGCTAGAAGTTTCACTATCCTATGGCTAGCCAATGATATCCAGCTCCAGGAGGAACTTTCTAGGTGCTGGTCAAAACTCAGCCAATGAAAATGTGCTTTTGTGATAACATATTTAAGAACAAAGGAAGAAAAAGTTTGTTGTGCAGAAGAAATTCCAGTCTGGAGAAGAGTGGAGAAGAACACGGGATAACAAGCAGACTCCAAGGTCAGAGTAGCAGAGGGGGGAGAAGAGGCCCAGGGAGGCCTCCCTCTCCACCTCCAGCAGGGGAAAAACTGAGAGCTGAGACCCCTGCTGCCTATGGAAGACTACTGAAATGTGGAGACCCCCCTTTGCAGCTCGTGGAGGAGACTGTTGGAACTGGTGGATGCATAAAGGAGGCTGTGACCCTATGGGAGGCCTAAGATGCAGCAGAGTCCTATAGGAGACCTGTGACCCATGGAGAGAGAAAAATCCATGCTGAAACAAGTTTTCCCAGGTAGGACTTGTCCAGAATGACCCATGGGGTAGCAGATTGAAGAGAACTGTTGCCCAAGGGGTGGATGAACCCACAGGGAGAGGTGCATCAAAGACTGGCTCCCGTGGGGAGGGACCTCTCAGAAGCAAGGGAGGGACTCAGAGCAATGACCCCCCTGTAACCGTGGTGAAGACTATGGTGACGCAGGTTGTCTCCCTGCAGCCCATAGAAGACCATTGGGGTGTCAAGACCCACTCCCCCTGCACCCGATGGAGGAGTAACCCACAGGACAGCAGACTGGCAAGAACTGTTGTCCAAGAGGTGGACTCAAACTGATTGCAAATCCTCTTCCCCATCCCCCTGCACTGCTGGGGGGAGGAGGGAGAACTTGGAAAAAAGAGGAAGGGGGGAAAGGTGTTGTGTTTTAAGACTGTTTTATTTCTCACTCTTTAAGTCTTATCCTGTTAGCAATAAATTTAAGTCTGTTTTGCCCGTGAAAATTAGTTAGTAAGCAAGTCTCCCACTCTCTCTCACTAAAGAATTCCTCAGCTATTTTTTTTTTCCTCTCCTCTGCCAAGTGGCAGAGGGAGAGTGATTTCAATGCTGTAGCAGCTTTTGGTGAGTATTTGAAATCCAGACAGGGTTTCAATCCCCCTCCACACAGGGGGATCGAGAAAAAAGCATTAGTGATATCAGTTGTGGCACCACTGGGTTGCTTTTGACTCAAGCTCATATTGAAGTTCCAACATGTCCAGCACAGCAGCATTCAGAGGCAACGTGACTTCATTCAGGTCACAATAATCCACTGTCAGCCTCCTTTCTCATTAGACTTTTGCACTGGCCATATGGGGCTGTTAAAGGGTGAGCAGGTCCTGCTGATCACTCCTTGGTTCTCCAGCTGATGAATCAGCTCATGGATAGGAGGCAGGGAGTCTCAGTTGCTGCGACATTGCCGCTGGTGCACTGTCCTGGTAGCAATTGGTACTTGTTGGTCTTCAACTTGCAGAAATCCTATGATGAAGGGATCTTCTGAGAGGCCAGGCAGGATAGACAATTGTTTGATCTTCTCTGGATTCACAGCAGCTACATCAAAAGCCCATTGGTATCCCTTTGGATCCTTCAAGTACCTTCTCCTGAGGTAGTCGAAGCCAAGGATACAAGGGTCAGTCACAATGGGGTGCTTTTCCCACTTGTCCCCTGTTAAACTGACCTCAGCCTCTAATACAGACAAGTCTTGGCATCCCCCTATCACTCCAGAGATCCAAATGGGTTCTGCACTCCTGTGTCTTGATGGCACCAGTGTCTACTAAAGCTTTATACCTCTGTGGGTCTGATGTGCCAGGCCATCGAATCCACACAGTCCAGTATGCCCAGTCATCCCTTTCCTCCTCCTGGCCAAGGCAGGGACCCT
>NW_020956169.1:0-13758 GCF_003031625.1 Empidonax traillii | reverse complement strand
AAATTGCTTCCTCTTTTCCAATTCCTCTTTGAGTTTCCCAATCTCTAGCAAGACATTCCAGCTGTTGGGCTTCAGAGCCTTCCAATCAGCCCCAGCATCCCAGCATCGAAGCATCCAGGTAGGAATCTGCTCACCTGGATGGCAGCTGGAATCTTTTCCCAAGTCTTGAAGTTCTGATGAGGTCAGAGACTGGGTAATTTCAGTTTCCTGTTTGATTTTTCTCATTCCTCTCAGTTTCTTTGTTAAAGGATGGGCTTCTTGATCTTACCCCTCCCCTCCTGATTTTTCTTCTTCTTCTTCCTCCCTTACTAATCAATGATATGGACCTTATCCGTTAGCTTGCCTTATCCATTTTTTCCTTTTCACCACTGGGGCAATTGCTGTAGTTATTGTGGTTTGAGTCCCTTATCAGCCATAGTGTCCTCCAATGCAGTTTGGGTCTCTGCCTCCACTACAGTCCTCTGAGAGTACTGAACTGTGGCTCAATAGGCACAGGCCAGGTCCCAGTACAGGGCAAGAAGCTGCTGGTTTTCATTGGGGTAGGCAAGGCACCCTTCCATCAGGTGATGTGTCAGTTTGCCAGGGTTGATTACCTGTTCAGGTGTGAAGTCCCAGGTAATGGGAGGTGTTAACTGCCCTAGGAACCTGCCCAAATCCCTCCACACACCCTGCCATCCAGGAACTGGACACCTGAGGACACATTTCAATATATCTTCACCTAAAGTTTGTTTTCTATTATACCAGGATAACACCAGATCCCACGAACTCCATAGTGTGCCAACAGTATTAGTAATAAAAGTAGTGTTTAACTGCTTACATAAGGATGAGCAAAGACCATGGGAGACTTCATTGTAAAGCAATTCACCTCAGTCTTGGGCAGGGAGGGGAGGGTGTATTCCTCCATTGTCCCCAGAAGATCGCTCCCCCAGCATGACAAGGCCATCAGTATAAGGGCAAAGCACAGAGTCATTGTTTATATTAGTATGTTCCCTGACAGGGTTTGAGGGAGGACACACTCTCCGCTGTCCATCTCTCAGGGATGGAGTTGGGGTGATGCAAGCCCTGGTGCTGAGAGCACAGAGCACACAGTAGGCAGGGAATCCAGTAGCAAAGAGACTTTATTCAAACTTCTCACAGCTTATAAGGCTGCTGGGGGGAAGTGAGGGGCTTGACCACTTGGCTAGCCAAAGAGAGGAGACAGGAGATTAACATCCAATAGGAACCCAGGGACCGGGAAGAGACAGGTGAAAAAACCAATGGTTAGGATAGGGGCATGGACTGACTTTGTGGGCAGAAAAAACATGGCGCTGCCCAGGGAAGCCATGTGGATGCTGAGTGAAAGGGCTTTATACAGCAAAAGGTCCCATACAATAAATTTGTGATGTCTGAGTTTAAGCTGTAAGTGCGACTCAGACCACCTTTCCTCCTTATAAAGGATTGTCATAAGTTGTAGCACAGTATTGATTTCAAAAGAGCCAAATTTTGGCCACACTACTCCTCTTAGTTGCCCATTCCGAGGCCAAATACTCATAGTCTACATAGCTCCCACTTTTTTAAAGATGTTTCAGGGCCAGTTAAATCATCCCAATGCTGTAAAACTAAAGCCAACGGAGTCCCCTCTGGAATTTTTTCTTTAGATTGTGTGCAGCTTATGTTAACAAACAACAGATAAGAAAAAAAATCAACAGACCCAGGTCTAGAACTTACAGACTCACATACAGTATGCAAGCTTTCTACCCAAACACGATCAGGTTCAGGCAGGAATAAAGCATTTCAACAAGCCAACCCGTCCCCCACCTTCCCTGGCCACACCTGGCCAACACGAAACACGAAATATGACACTCCTGAGCTCCCTCTTGCCTGCCCTGACTGAGACTTCCAGGACAGTCCCACTGCCCACCCCAGCAAAAACCCATTCACCAACAGACTAGGAAAATACCAACTCTTGCAACTTTTGGGACCAAGTCTCCTTTCCCAGTCCCACTGTATTCCCTAGCCCTGGGGAGAACTCCTTCCCGCAGTTGCTAATTAAAATTCTCTAGGAGTTGTTCCTTATCTTGCCTCTGTGTGCAGTTCCGAGAAGCTGGGCTCCTCGAGATCGGAGAGGGAATTCTCCAAAATATGCCAACCAAGGAAGAAATCCCTGCAAAATGGAATGTCCCGATCCAGAGGAGTCACAGGTCCTGATGTTCCCCGTATGGGCCACCAAAACTGTTACCTAAAAGGCTGTGGAGGAAAAAAAGACTCCAGGCCAAACTAGGTAGGAGGTAAGATAAGGATACAAAGGCTTTAATGAGCCCCCAGGCTTCCAGGAATACCACCACCACGTGCTCCCGAATACAGCTGTTTACAATTTTTATAATGATTTCCACCCAATCCCCATCCAGCCATCGCCCAGGTTCTGCCCTCCGACATGCCTTTCGAGAATTGAGTCTGGGGGTGTTTTGGGACCCCCTCTTCCCCATCTTCATCTTCTTCAGAGCACGTAATGTTCTTGGTGACCTTCCAGAGCTCTGGACCTGAAGGTTGTTGTGTCTATGGCTATATCTTCTTGTGCAGATTTTAGGGTGTTTTCTACAATTCTACCTTGAAAATGAGACTAAACAGGCTAATGGAATTGAGGGGAATTGATATGGGAATGGGAAACAGGGTTTGCTATGTGCAATTGCTGTGTTAAAGGTAAGGGAGAATGTGCTGCTACTTTAAAATCTACATTCACGATATAACTACTTCTAAAGTCTACAAAATTAAAAAAATCAAAACTCTAAGGCATCAACAGCAAAATAATAATAAAAAAATAGTTTGCGCACCCATAGGAAGGATCAAAATAAACCAATATATTCTGTGAACAGTTGCTGCAATACAGTCTGTTTCTGTTTTACACTGTAAGATGCACTATGCTAATAAAACATATGTTTATATAGATTAGTCTCAATGAGATCTACCCCAGTTTTCTATACCATCTGTGCAAGATTGGTAGTCAAGTTGAAAGCGATCTCTGTATATTTTGTTTATATTAGTTGAAGAAGTGTTTGGAATCCTTTGAGGTAAAAGTTTTCTTTATGTTATTACTGGCCTTGCAAAGCTTTAGTTCAAGATTTTTAACATTGTACTTTCAAAAACTGGTCATTTATTTTAAAAATATTTATTCAGATGGACAGAATAAATCAAACGAATTCAAAGAACCTGATGAATCCTTTCTTGCCTAATTTTATTTACAGATATAAAGCATATTACTGTTATGCAGGTGCGAATCACCAAATAAGTGTTGCCATAATAAAAAATTAGGCCTCAAAAATATACTGGGACTTTATCACTACAAAATTGTTGTGTTGTTTATTTCAGTTCTTGACATTTATCATGATGAGTAATTAATGCAGAAAAATATCCTTTTAACAATGCTTGAAACCAATGGATAGCTTTTTCTGTGTAATCCCTATGTCAAGTTCTTTGACTGGGGTGGCCAAAGAATGAGCTCATTGCTCTGGAGAACCCTGGCGTGTTGCTGTGACAGCCATCATATTTACAGAGGATGTTGGAGAGAATGCTGTTTGGTCTAAGAGACAGCTGGTTTTATCCTCCCCCAGTTTAGGATCAAACTGGTACAAGAAGCTGGTGCTGGGCACATGTCCTCTCCCAGCACAGCAAAATCTACTCTGCAAAAGTAAGTTTTGCCCTGTTTTACACTTAGGAAGCACCTTTCTGGTAACACAGACCAGCTTCCTACCAATATGGGGGAGGACATTGTCCTGATGCCATGTCCTGGTTGCAGGATTTAAGCCACTGAGAGGTTAAAAAACAAAATTTTACCAGAGTCTTTGAATTTATTACTAAGATGGACCATTACAACCATCTACTCCATGTTATTAATTTCAAAGGACAAATAATTTCCCCCACAGAATCCTTTTTACATGCCTGTAACACCTTTGCAGCTCTGAGCTGTTGCAGATCAGCCATGGAAAAGGCAGTTTGAGTCCAATTACAAACCTATGGTGGGACAGATCTACCTGGTAAGTTGGTGTGGTGAAAATGAGGGTGAGACACTGGATTATTATATAAATTATTGGCTCAGACTAACTCAAGTGTGTGTGTGTGTAGGGGGAAGGGACAAGTTGAATTTCACAAAGGTGAGGTAGTGCCCTATCCCATACCCCAGCCCCTGCAAGTCTCTGGGGCAGCCCTGGAGCAGGTGTCAGTAACTGGACACCAAGAGCACTCCCCTATACTACACCCCGGAGCCCCTAACCAAGCCTCAGATTGGCTGGCACAGTGGAAGTCCTGCCTGGGGGGGGGGGGGGGCGTGGGAGGTGGCCACAGGAGGGCAAAAGCAAATAAAAGCAGCAATAGGTGCTCTCCATATTGTTTGAACTCTGGTGGTAGCTATAATTTTCTCTCTCTCTCTCTTTATTTTTTCTTCTCCTAATCTTCTTTCTTCATATTTTGGGTAACTTGAGACCAAATGGGTTGGATTTTGCTAAGTTGTATGGGTTAGCATGTGCTAAGTCAGTGCTTTGTGTAATGCTTTATTTTGGTTGTATGTTACCCTTTAAACTTTTGCCAAGTACTCTTATTTCCTAAAGTTTACTAGTAAAAGATCTTAAATCATCTTGTCCGTGAGCTGCTTTACACTGATGATGCCGCCCTCGTCGCCCACACAGAAGTAGCTCTGCAGTGTTTAACATCTTGCTTTGCAGAGGCTGCTGAGCTTTTTGGGCTGGGAGTCAGTTTGAAGAAAACAAAAGTTTTATATCAGCCTGAACCTCAGGAAGTCTTCCACCATCCCCATATCACCATTGGTGAAACAGCGCTCAAATCAGCTCAACAATTTAATTACCTGGGAAACATCATCTCCTCAGACGGTAAGATTGATGCAAAGGTCTACAGAGCTTTTGGTAAACTCCATAAAAGAGTGTGGCGAAACAAACACCTGAAGAGAAGTACAAAGATCTGCGTTTACAGAGCCATTGTACTGTCTACTCTTTTATATGGATCTGAGTCATGGGTCATTTACCGCCACCACTTGCATCTCTTAGAACGCTTCCATCAGCGCTGCCTCCGTACAATCCTAAACATCCACTAGATGGATTATGTGACCAACACGTCTGTCCTTGAACAGGCAGCAGTCACGAGCATTGAGGCCATGCTGCTGAGAACACAGCTGCGCTGGACAGGGCACGTCTCCAGGATGCAGGACTGACGCCTCCCTAAGATCGTGCTTTATGGGGAACTTGCCACTGGCTGCCGCAAGAGTGGAGCCCTGAAGAGGAGATACAAGGACTCCCTGAAACAATCCCTCAACCTTGACCATATCGATCATCACCATTGGTCTACCCTGGCCTCCAATTGGGAGGCCTGGAGACACACCATCTATAATGCTGCTGCTGCTTTTGAGAACACACGCAGGATCACTCTTGAGGAGAAAAGACAACGCAGAAAGAATCGCGTCTTGTCGATATCACCTGGGGAGTCTTTCTGCTGTGCTTTCTGCAACTGGACTTGTCTATCTCACATTGGCCTTTTTAGCCATCAGCGCACTTGCAGCAAGCATGGGTAGAGCCCTTCTCAAATCTTCGTTCGCGAAGCCTAACCATGATGACTAGTAAAATTACCCTCCGAGAAAATGTGTGCAACTTTTCCTCTATATGCTGTCTCTTAAGGTGTTAAAAGAACTGAAGACTCTTCTAATATGTCCATAGGGCAGATATTGTTGGAACCTTGTATATTTTTAAAGTAAAACTCCTTTGGTGAACTCGTAGCTCGAGACTTGGGATCTTACAATGAGAGCTTTTTTTTATCTGTAAGGGATCTGCTTAGCTTCAACTTCATGCTATTAGATCTCATTATACCTTTTTGTTAGTTTTGTTTTGCTAGACTGATATGCAATAAAGATTTCTATGTGAAGACATAGGTATTTGGCAGCTGGGAGCGAGTTGAGCTTCAATGTTTTTCTTAAATAAACTAAACTGAGTTTCTCTGATCTTTTCCTGCAAGGAGGGTTTCAAAACTTCCCCATTTATCCCAAATCCTCTTTACTTTTACAATTTTCTTTTTGAAGTATGGACAGTGAAACCATGAGCAATCCTTCAATGCATTTACAGTGTTATAACACTTCTCTACCTTTATTCAGTTGTCTTCTGTTTATGCATTCAAAGGCCTCATTTCTTGTCTTGGCTACTATAAATATAACGGCCAGTCTTCGCGAACGAAGAACCGAGGAAGGTTTTTACACCTTCCAGCCTGCGCATTGGATTTTTTAGGTGAGACACAGTGTGCGCGGAACTGAGCCCACCTTTTAATCCTGAGGTTCATCTGCCGGGGCCAAACACGCTTGGACAGTGGCAGCGAGGTCCTCAGGACATAGATGGATTGCCTTACAGGGCTAACAAGCTCCATCTGCCCGGGGAGTGGCCCCGACCGGGAATCGAACCCGGGTCTCTGCAGTGACAGTGCAGTGCCTTTCCCCTAGACCACCAGGGGCTCCCTGGCTACTATATCAAAGTGGAAATAAATACTCAGAGTGACCTGATAATCTTTTTTTTTTTTTAAAGCCACTGCTTTCCAAAATGCAGTCCCCACTCTTCAAGTTGAGATGTGCAGCCTCGATTCCTCGAGAGAGCTGTCTTAAAACCACCAATCTGAGTGACTACATTTACTGCATTATGCATATCAGTCTATAAAAGTAATTTGTCTATATTTATGAAGCATGCCAGTAGGAAAAGACTCCCAGCTTCCAGTCACAGGCAAGGACAGCTTCTGATTTTTCTGACCTTAGCACTTACAGGTGAAGAAAGGTCAGACAATAAGATCTTAAATGCTTTAGAGCAGTGAAAATGGAAATGGAGAGGTATGTTTTCTGATAAATGTGACCAAACAAAACCTGAAACTGCAGTCTAGCTGAGTTAGGTTCTTTATGCAAGTTTGACATAACTGCAGGCAAGCAGATTACAGATCATATAATTTTAAGCAACTGAGATAAGGAAGTCACAGCACATAGGCTGCAAAAGTCAGATTTGGAACTTAATCAGATTGTTGTATCACAGCAAGGAAGAGGGCAAGAACAAGCTACAAAAAATGTAAGCCTTGAAAAACATTGAAGATGCATGCCATGTACAAATAAATAGGAGCAACAGCTGAAATAGAAGCAGTGGTCTGCAAAGAGCAAAAAGCAAATGAAAGAGGCTAATATCCAATAATTATGTATTCATTCTAAGCCTACACAAACAGCAATATGCAGTAATTTGTAATCTATGGCAACTGAAGACAAACAGTAACAGTCCGCAGAAGCAGTGTCTTGCTCCCCCATCCACTGAAGATGAAAGAAAAACAGTAGTTTGCACCTCACGCACTGGCAAGGCATGATACTAGAGATGTTCCAAGGACATTGTGTCTTCCTTTGCAGAATGAAGTGTCTTGCACAAACTTAAAAGCTAAATTAAGCATTTAAGGCAAGTTTTGGCAGTTACTTTTGGACTCAAGGACTGAGCTGCCTTCGGTGTAGTTTTGATATTAACTTTATTGAGTGTAACCACAGGTTTCTCCTTAGCTAACAAAGGTGATAGATGTTTGTGCTTTTACAGGGCAGAGAATAAGAACTTTGGCCCAAGTAGTCCTGATGAGTGACTATCACAATTCAAAGCTTTGAAGGATCTTGAATTGGGTGCAATCATTGCTGTTCAACTTTGTGTATGAAGCTCAGCTTGCCTCTGGCACACCAGTGAGAGAAAAATCCCTGTTGAATGTGAAAGAAACAGAAGAATCATGTGAAAAGCCCTTTACGGGATGTGTCTATAATTTAATTAGAGTGAAAACCTCTTGATTGAGCTCAGTAGCTCAGGGTTTGCAAGTGCTGTAACAAAAGCTGCAGAGTTCAGGACTGACTGCTTAGCCAGGTCCTGAGTGGATTTTGCAATGCACCAAACTTGGTGTTACAGGTGAGTACACTGTCTGGGAAGGAAGAGCATCAGAGAATGTCAGTCTGAACTCTATCCACTCCAACACAGTGGAGACATGCCTCGATCAGGCTTTGAGTCCAGGAGTCATTCTGACCAGAAAAAGTGTTCAGCACAAACCCTAATGACTGCTGATGGGCTCTGGCAGCTATGATGCTCCATGTATGAATTGCCCTCTTCCGGTAATGCTCAGAGGAGTGACAACCAGTGTAGTCAGACTTCTTTATGCTCATCCCTTCCTGGCTGCTATCTTCTCATCCTTCAGCTAATGTTCCTGTTATTTGTCCTCTAATTGATCTGGAGGAAAAGCATCTGCAGCGTCTTACCTACCACTGTCAGTGCCAGACAGCTCATTGTCAACCTACCCACCAAACTGTCTAGGCATAACTTTGTGCATTTGACAGCACATAACTAACAAAATATTTTCCCTGTGAATTTTCTTTAAATCATCATCTCTGATGTTATTTGTGTCAGTTAGAGGTACAACATTTTCAGATGACATGATTTGATGAATCAACTCTGCCTCTTTAAAACATTCTAGGTTTTGTTGTTTGGTTGTTTTTTTCCAGAGTCCATCCCTGACATCAGCTCAGGCTTACATAAATTCCCTAGGCACATGCAATGCTGAATCTTTGCATTTATTGAACAGGTAATGTCAGTAGATAATGTTCTCCTGCTGCTAAATAAAACCAGAACAGCAGTGACATTTTACACTTGTCATACATTTAAAAATGAAGGCTAGTGGCATGGAAAAAACATCTGTTTTGAAACAGATAAATTTCTCTTCTTATGTTGCTTCTCAGCACAAGGATGAGGAATGAAAAGGAGCAAGAGAATCATCCCAGCACCATTTACAATTCCAGACAGATAAGATTGTCACCATGAAGGGATCCTGCCATTCCCCTCTCCTGTCTTTTTGCCCTTTTTTGAGCATAATGACTTAACAGCGGCTGATATGACTTAAATCTGTGACATAATTTGACTATAGTTTCAGCTGGAAACATTGGTGAGGCCATCAGATCACTCATAAAATGCATTACCTGGAAGATCTCCATGCTCTGAACCAGAAGCTGCATCACATGGCCACTGTCTGGGGCAAGAAGGGAGATCAGAGAAACAGGGTCAACCTCAGTCCCACAAAAGAAGAACTGAAATATGATTTTGCTCTATAATATATACCAGAAAAGGCATTTGTGGGATTTACAGACTAGATTTGGGGTGTCTTTTGAGGGTGTCTTGAGGCTACCTCTAACACCAAATTCCTGCAAACAGATGGTTGGATGCACTTCACCACCTTTAGAAGTTAGATGTCAAAGTCTGAGTTAGTCACCCTAAACTTTCTACAGTCATCAGGAAAGAGACCTGTTCATCTGACCTATTTAAGACCTTGTTTTAGGATGGGATGAATAATCCACTGGAGTTCCTACTCTTCTGCACTGACTCTAAAGGTAGCCTCTTAGTTTTTAGATACCTCAGGATGCTTCAAGTCTGCAAACCTGGACTCAGGCACTCAGCAGAGCATACTGAGTGGTCTAAACCTGACCATAGCAGTATCATTTTTCCTTTCACGCAGCATTGTGAGCATATCTGGTATACGAGCACAGAGCAGTGCATGGTGTACATATCATGACAACTGGCTGCAACCAGAGACACCAGCTGGCATGGAATAAGCAGTGCTAGAGTACTAGACTTTCAGCTTTCAAAACAAGGCAAGCACATGAAAAATGTTGCAAATGGTCCCTGGTCTAACCTAATTCCCAAACCATGCCCAGGACTTGTCTGGAAGAGTGCAACCAACCCAGGGCCCAGTCTTTGCCAGGGACTGCGACAACCAGAGAGCGTGGACAAAGGAGATGTGTGTGGCTTTCCTGTCTGCGTCTACATGGTCCTGGGATCAGACTGAGCTGCCCCCAGGCTTTGGCATCCTGTCTTTCTCCTGGAGAACAGACCTGACATCCTTCTTAGAGCAACTTGAAACTATCCTTCAGTAGGATAATGCATACCAGGTAACATGAAAAAAAAAAGGCAAATTTCACCCTGATCTTCAAAAAGACCAAGAAGGATGACTTAGGGAACTACCAGCCAGTCAGTCTCACCTCAATCCCAGGAAAGGTGATAGAGTGCCTCATTTTGGAGGCCATCTCTACCCACATGGAAGACAAGAAGGTGATCAGGAGTAGTCATCATAGGTTCATTAAAGATAAGTCATGTTTGATCAAACTAATTGCCTTCTATGAAGAAACAACTACCTGGAGAGATGAGGGAAGAGCGGTGGATATTGTCTACCTTGACTTCAGCAAGGCTTTTTACACTGCCTCTCACAACATCCTCGTAGGCAAACTCAAGAAGTGTGGGTTGGATGAGTGGACAGTGGGATGGATTGAGAATTGGATGAGTGGTAAAACCCAGAGGGTCGTGATCAGTGGCAGAGAGTTTAGTTGGAGGCCTGTCACTAGTGATGTCTCCCAAGGTTCAATACTGGGCCCAGTATTGTGTAACTTATTCATCAAGGACTTGGATGAAGGGGTAGATGCCTCCTTAGCAAATTTGCTGATGATACAAAACTGGGAGGAGTGACCAATACCCCAGAGTGCTGTGCAGCCCTTCAGAAGGACCTTGACAAGTTGGAGAGATGGGTAGAGATTTCTGTATGAAATTCAACAAAGGCAAATGAAGGGTCCTGCACCTAGGGCAGAATAACCCCAGGCACCAGTACAGGTTGGGCATTTACCTGCTGGAAAGCAGCTCTGCAGAGAAGTATCTGGGGGTCCTGGTGAACAACAAGCTGTCCATGAGCCAGCAGTGTGCCCTTGTGGCCGAGATAGCCAACAGTATCCTGGGGTGTATTGACAGCAGGTTGAGGGAGGTGATCCTGCTCCTCAGCTTCGGTGAGGTCGCATCTGGAGTACTATATCCAGTTCTGGGCTCCCCAGTACAAGAGAGACATGGAGCTCCTAGAGCAGGTCCAGCAGAGGGCAGCAAAGATGATTAAAGGACTGGATCATCTCCCTTACAACAAAAGGCTGAGAGAGTTGGGACTGTTCAGCCTCAAGAAGAGATGACTGAGAGGGGACCTCATCAATGCCTAGAAGTATCTGAAGGGAGGGTGTTAAGAGGATGGAGCCAGGTTCTTCTCAGTGGTGCCAACCAATAAGACAAGTGGCAATGGGCAGAAACTGATGCACAGGAAGTTACATCTGAATATGAGGAAGAACTTCTTTCCTGTGCAAGTGATGGTGCACTGGAACAGATTGCCCAGAGAGGTTGTGGAGCCTCCCTCACTGGAGATATTCAAGAACTGCCTGGACACAATACTGTGCCAGGGGCTCTAAGATGACCCTTCTAGAACAAGAAGGCTGGACCAGATGACCCACTGTGATCCCTTCAAACCTGACCCTTTCTGTGAGATCTAATGAGAATAACAGCTAAATGCATGTTTTATGTACATCAATCTGTATATGTATGTCGTGGTTTAGGAACGTTACTCCCTAATTTAGTGCCTGCCCCCTGCCATGAGACTCTCCCAAACCAGACACACACTCCCCCTTCCCCTCCCCCTTCCTGCTCTGGGGTGGAGTTGAGAATTGGAGGCACAAAAAGGTAAAAATTAGTTTGAAATAAGGACAATTTACTGGAAACAGCAATGAGTTAAGAAA
The DNA here is from genome assembly GCF_003031625.1 of Empidonax traillii. NCBI lineage: Eukaryota > Metazoa > Chordata > Aves > Passeriformes > Tyrannidae > Empidonax > Empidonax traillii. Next base: position 2,153 of record NW_020956169.1, on the reverse strand, counting down.
ACAAACAGTAACAGCAACAGTACTAATAACAAAAGTGTACAAAGAGAGGGTGATTTATATGTAAAAATGCTCACCAAAGCTTGACCCAACGTGACATGATCACAGTGGGCGACACCCCACCCCAACTGCTCCTTCTGCCACACTTGCTCCTGACTGGAAACCATGCCCGTTCTTCTTGGAAGGGAGAGAGAGTCTCTTTCCCCCCCATCCCTGGCATCCCTGACATCCCTGGCCATGACATAAGATGGTATTGGCTAACACAATGTCTTGACCACACCCCCTCCCACTGATCTGGGCCAGAACTAGGACAAAGTATTTACACATACATTAGGGTTGTTGAATCTGTCCTTAAGTAGACATATATATTATCCAGCTTGGTTATTTCTGCTCCAGGGAAAAGACATCCCAGGTGCTTGGAGCTACAGTAACCTTCGTCATGGGCTGAACTGATCAAACACAAAAGAGCAGGGCACTGGGCAGCTGCATGAAGAGCATATCTGTGCATGGACTGATGCTCTGGTAGTGGTGATTGTCCTCAACTCCACCAACTCCCACTGGGACATCATCTTCCACCTCCCATGGTGTAGCGACTGAAGCATGGACCCAGGTTGTATGAACAAATTGAATTGTTTATTGATTACAACCTTTGGTATATAGAGAGTTTTGGGGAAGGAGCATGCATGCTTAGTACTTTTCCCTCTGTTCATAGCCAGGGGTCGGGGGCAAGGGTATTTTTACATTAAACAGGTAAGCAAGCAATTTTCCATTACAGTTACAACCACTGATGGGGCAAAGCAAAGCCATAAAGAGAGCTATAACGTGCTGTTTACAAGTTCTGTTAGTTTGTCTTGCTTATCACAGATGGGGCAAGATTTCAGGCAGTGAGTGCAAACAGTTCTTCCTTGCTTTTGCTTAAATCGCAAGGCTTCTTGCTGAAGTCTCTTCTCATTTCTGCAGTGTCATGAAGAATTTGCATTCCCACACCATGGAGCCTCTGCTCACTCTTCACTTTCCTTGTCCAGGTCTTGTCTTCAAATTTCGGTGTGTCACAGCCCAGATCCTTCATCCCTGTACCAACACTCAGAGCAAATCGCTGCTCACCTTCACTTCAGATCCAAGGACCACATCTCAGAAAGGTTATGAATGCTGGTGGGCTGCAAAGCCCTTGTGGAGAACTTTGTATTTCCAACTGATTTTTCAATTATTCTCATCAAAACATCCCAGCAACAGCTCATAAAAGCTGTTTAAATGAAAACCCAGGTTCTGAGAACTCAAGATTGAAGCCTTAAATATTTCCCAAACTATGCAAGACTCCTGCCTAATGTTGCAGACATTGGTCCCGATAAGAAAACCCTGTCCTGTTTACTATGGAAACTGAGTTAACAGCTACACCTTAAAGACAGGCAGGTTTACAGTTGTGGTGAGTTGACCTTGGCTGGAGACCAGGTGCCCTTCCCAGCTGCTCTATCACTCCCCTTCCCAGCCAGACAGGGGAGAAAGATGGAAACAACCTGTGGGTTGGGATAAGGCAGTTTATTAAAGCAAAAGCTTGCACATGCAATAGTGAAGCGAAAGATAACACAGTTTATTCTCTACTTCCCATGAGCAGCGATGGCCAGCCACTTCTGAGAAGCAGAGTTTCAGCACGGGTAACTTCCTCAGCAGGCAGCCATTGGAGACAATGAATGCCTGCCTTCCTGCTCCTTGCCTTAGCTTTTATACCTGAGCTGACGTCATATGGTATGGAATATCCCTTTGGTTAGTTTGGGTCAGCTGGTCTACTTGGGTCCCCTCCCAGGATCTTACCCTTGATTGAGGAAGGAATGCTACAGTGCTCATGCTGTGCTCAGCAGTAGCCAAAACACCGGTGTGTTATCAACACCATTCTAGCTACCAATGCAAAGCCCAGCACTGTGAGGGCTACTGTGAGAAATATCTCAAATTAAAATTTCGTAGACGGCCAAATAAAGTGAAACAAAGAACTTTTATTTTCAGCGCGCGCTGGGTGCGGTCAGGTTTGCCTCGTGCCAGGGCCTGAGAACACACCCCGAGATGGGCGGGCCAGTTCTTTTTAAGGTCTCTTGATTTGCATAATTGTTCTCTCGTTCCTCCCATGCTCGGCTCTGCTCTTTTCCTTCCTTAAAAGGCAATTC
>NW_020956168.1:443010-500420 GCF_003031625.1 Empidonax traillii | reverse complement strand
ACATGTGCCACCCCGGGTGGGTATCCAGCCTCCTGCAAGGGTGAGAGGCAGCCTGTGCCTGCAGCAGGAGTGGGATCTGCAGCTGGAGAGAAGTTGCAGTGAAGGTAGGGTGGAATCGCCTCCACTCCTCCTCTGTTTGGGCTGGGGCTGCGTCTGAGAGGAGCAGCCAGGCTGGCTGGGCTGTGACTCTGAGATGTGGTTGCAGATAGCAAGGTCTGAGCCAAAGGACGGGCCATCAGGGGAAATGCCAGGGCCCAAAGTGTCCTGGTGCTGGCAAGGAGAGATGATAACACCCAGGGCACAGGAGATAACAGTGCACAGTGACTGGATGGTCCGGCTAAAATGGGTGAGGACAGAGGTGAAATGGGAGGGGGTGATGGTCCAGGAACCAGGGAGACTGTGAGAGGGAAGAGGTTAACAGGGTGATGAGAAACCAGGGCTGGGTATGCCTCTGTATTCCCAGGACAAAGGGATCTGCTGTGCATTGCAAAAAGAGGTGAGGGAAGGGACAGCCTCGGGCTCCCTGGGATCCTTGTGCTTCCAGGCAGGTGCCTGCCTGGGCTCTGGCTCTCCTCAAGACGTCTCAGAACTTTCCATGCCGTTCTTCACCCGGTCTTCCCTCCTTCTCATCCTTCCACCCGGCAGCCCCATGCAGGAAACCCTCCCCACAACCCCTGGGAAAGGCACAGGAGGTGGAATAATGCTGTGGTGACCGTGCCAGGCAAACCAAAAGGCATTTACGCTCTCCCTAGTCCGTCCAGGAATCGCTTTCACCAAGGAGACACACAGTGACCCTGACACAGCCTGGCATCTCACCTTGTCCTGCCAAGAGAGACTTTTTGTTTTCCTCCCCCTCACCCCGTTTTTGGCCGTTCCCCAGGCTTTGCTGCCAGCAGTGGAGCGGACCCGTCTGCTGCCACTGCAGTAGCGTGGCAGTTTGTCTTGCACTGTCCCGCTGACAGCTCTGCCAGGATCAGCCAGTGGTGCATCTAGCGGTGCCTTGCCAAGCCGGGGGACAGCCAGCTCCGCAGTGTTCCAGAGGATAATCCTTCCCAAACCCTGGGATCAGCGGGCACTCTGCAGCCTGTGTGGGCGAGACTCTCGGCTGGACCAGTTTGGTGGTGGGTGCACCACGGCTGCAGGAGTGTCTGGTCCCGTGTTGCACATTTATTCATTCGTTTATTTAGATCATTCAGGTTCGTTTTTGGGCGCGCTGGGGATGGATCCAGGGCTGCAGGGAAGCACAGGGACACGGCAGACTGGCAGTCCTTGCCAGACCCCGGGTCTGGGTGGCTTTCTGAGGCAGGTAATTCCTCAAGTTCACAGAGCATTGTGCCAAATTCAGCTGAGGAGATATATATATATATATATTTATAAAACAAGCCATATGTAAGTTTTGAATGCAGACAATCTTGCTTTTCAAGAAGGGGACAGGGGAACTTAGGATCCTATGAATAGAAGCTGTGGAATTGTTGGCAAATGTGGTTTCTCAACCTCCAAGAAGCATGAGAGGAAAGCAGGAGCACTGCTTGCTTTCTGGGAAACCTTTCATGTCCGTCTGATCAATGCCATTTCATTCCGTTCCCATCCACGTATGCTGCCTCCCCCTTTGGATAATGTTAGCTTTTTTTTTTTTTTTTTTAACTGATAAGGAAATAAAAGTTCCCCGCTGTAAAAGCTGTAAGGAGTCTCTTATAAAAATCTGCTTTACAAATTACCTTTAATGTGATCGGTTCAGTCGCCCAGAACGGATTCAGTTCGTGGTTCCTGCAGCCTTCCGTGCACATCTGCCCATCCATTTGGAACCAGGTGTCAGCTCATGCTACACATTAGGGCTTCCAGGTACTGATACCAACAGGGGCTCCTGAAAAGCCCTGGGGGAAGGGCAGGAGGGCTCCACTGCGGAGTTTAAGAACACTTGCAGTTAAATTTTATGCTTTACAAGTCTTAACAATCCGTCTGTTCAGGACAGCTTGAGATGCAGCCACCCAGAGCAGAGGCTTGGTCCTGTGCTCGCTCCTGCACCTGCACATCTGGGCCTCTGTTCCCAAGTGCTGCCCTCTGTCTGGGGACAAATTCCTGTCTGCTGTCACTGGGCTGCCCCCTGGGCTCCCCGAGGGGCCTGTGAGAACACTTTGCAAAGTGCTTTGAGGTGGCTCTGCAGGGCAGAGCTGCAGAGGTGGCTGAGGCTTTGGCACACGGTTTTTCCGTCAAAAGCAGCGTTGCCTGAGCTGTAGTGACCTGGAGGGCTGAGGTCGAACTTGGCTGCAGCTGGAGGGAGGGTTTGTTTTTTTGGGGAGGTACAGCAGCTCTCTGGAGCACTGGGAATAGTCAAAGTGTGTCATTGCAGGATCTGGTCCATCTTGTACTTTACAGAGCTGCTTTAATATCCCAAAGCAGCTTCCAAAATGCAGAAAAACCCCCACAACTTGCCAGAGCCTTGTTCAGCCTTTAGTTTTGAGTTCTTGGTTGTTATTTTTTGATTTCCCCCCCGCCTGTCTCCTCCCAAAACTCAGAAACAACTCAGCATCAGGCTATTTCAGGAAGCCAAAGCGTGCCTTTTGCCGGTGTTTGCTCATTAAACCTGGAACCAACCCGTCGAGTTTCACCCCGGTGTGCTGAGCTCATGGGTGCGTGGGTGAGGCGACAGGCTGCGTGAGAGCCAGCTCAGCCCACGAGCAGGAGGGCGTCTGCCCCGTGGCCAGGGCCAGGGCTGGCCCTGAGTGCTGCTGTTTGCTTTGTGAACCGGCAGAGTTAATCAGGCACATGGAACCATTAGCCAGGAGACCGCAGGAGCAGGAGCAGGGGCTCCCCAACACCTCCAGCAGCACATCCAGAGCGTGCTGGGATGCGGATGCTGGCCCAGCCTGGCGCTGCAGATGGACCAGCCACAAAGCTGAGCTTAAAGGGAGGCACCAGAGGGATCCTCTGGGCACCGCTCACACCTCGGCTGAATCACCCAGGGAACCAGAAGAGCCGGTTGTCGTGACCTGCTTCCCAGGCCTTCGCTTCCAGGGGCACCTCTGGCCCTCTGCTAGTGCCACTAGGGCTGGGGACAGCCTGGGGGGAGAGCAGTGAGTGGCCACCACTGGCCAGGAGAAGGTTCTTTGCCCTCCTCCAGTGCCCTGAGGAGTTACACAGCACCAGGGCAAAAAGGTTTTTTAATCACAGAGTCCCAGAATGGTTTGGGTTGGAAGGGACCTTAAAGGCCATCTCGTTCCAACCCCCCTAGGCTTCCCACTAGACCAGTTTGCTGAAAGGCAAAGTTTTTTGGAAGAGCAGGAGCCAGGCTGTCTGTGGGTGCTGCGGGGATGAGCTGGTCAGTCCTCATGGGGATGGCCACAGCCCTCGGGGCTGCTGAGAGAGGGTTTGCCTCTTGCAACATCATCGCTCGAGGTGGTGGCGGCTCTTGCTCAGTGCCTTTCTCAGCCCAGCCAGGCTTATCAGTGCAAAAAGCAGAAGAAACAAATGAGGGAGGGATGAAGGTACTCCAATCTCACAGCCCCCAGAGATCCTGCTTCCTCAAATACGTCAGATTAAATCAGGGCAACCCTGATGAAGGGTGAGCTGGTGCCGCCAGCCACTGGAGCTGGGACCCAGTTTGCACTGGGGACACTCATTGTGTTAATTACCAGAGCTCAGCCATCCCAGCATGGAGAATTCCGCAGCCAGGGCTCCCTAACCCACATTAGTGTGCCAGGTGAAAATTTGTTTGACTAAGGAGGGAAACCTCCTAAGTGATACATCCTCCTGCTTTCCTCCTGGCTGCCGTTAAGCCACAGATGTTCTCCTGGGTGTGCACTTTTGTTTGCTTCTCCCAGTGAAGGTTTAGTCCAGGCTAGGTTGATGCTCACACTCAGATACCCTCCCAGCCTAGTTTTCAAGAAAATTAACCCCTCCCCAAGCTGTTCAAATGCAGAAGCACCACTCATGGGAGGAAGGACAGTCTCCCCTCAGTCTGTGAGTGAGAACCCGTGGCAGCCAGACAGTCACCTCCCTGTCCTTCCCCTCTGCCACCACGCTGGGTTTCAAGTCCTGCATTCACAATCCCACCTCTGTCACACACGGAGAAATGGGAAGCGAAACTTGCAGGCTCACGGGCTGCCCTTCCCAGCACTGTGTTATTTTATCTGCCCTGTGCTGGTGTCCCAGGCTCCAAGGGCACCCGGGGACACGTGGCGAGCTCAGCACCTGCCGCCCATCCAGTGTTCCTCCCCGTCTGGGGGCTGGTGCAGCCGTTCCCACCGCTGGCTCCATCAGAGCTGCGGCAGCTCTGCTGCAGTCCCAAGGCAGGCAAACAGCAGCTACTGGGCACGAGAGGGGGAGACAGCCTCAGTGCCTGGCTGTGCCCCAGCCTGGGAGGATGGGAGGTGCAAACTGGGGAGGCTCAGGGGAGATCTGGCTCAGCGGTCCCTGGTCCCTTCAGCGTCTCTGTGGGGTGCTGGGGATGGGTGAGGAGGGACTGACCCAACTTGATGAACCATCTCTTCTCCATTCCCGCGCCATAAAGCAGCCCCTGCAGGAGGTTTATAATCCTCCTCTGACATTATTTGCTGTGATGCAAGAGGGGAAGCCTTTCTAAGCACTATCCACCCAGCTCTGCCTCTGTCCCTCGCTCTGCTCCTGGCTCTGAGCCAGACCAGTTGGGCACTGGTGTAAGCACTGCCTGCCATCCCCATTTCAGGGAGTAGAGCTTAAGAGAGGCAGGATCGATGTGGCTCTCCTCCCTGGAAGTTAAAAAACAGGGATGGGGTTCCCTGTTCCCATCCCAGCCGATTTACCTTTCTAGCTGCGGGAAACAGCAAAGTGGCTCCATCTGCTCCCGACCATGCAGGGATGCTACAGATGCAGTGCAGGACCTGCAAATCACATCCCTGCCTCGGAGCAGCGGCAGGCACCAGATGGACCACCTGGCTGCGAGACAGCAGGTACTCCCAAGCCTGGTTAGTCAAGAGGACTCAGCCTTCATCTCCTCAGCACTTCTCTCTCTACCTGGGGAAGCCCTGTAATCAGGCTGATTTGGAGTCCATTTTTCTTTCCTCGTGGAGGATCCATTCCTCCCCTCCCTGTGCTAGAGTGAGGCAGCCAGGGGCTTGTCCAGGAGTGACAGAGTGTCCCTGCATCTCCCAGCCAGTGGCCAACATCCAGCCTTTCTGCTCTGGTGAGGGGGGAGAGCCGTTCCCAGCACAAAGGCCTGTCTGTGTGGAAGGTGAGGGGGCTGGAATGAAGTGCTGTGTGGCCACCTGAGAGCAGAACCAGCTTTGTTCTCTGTGTGAGGCTACAGACAGGCTGCTGCAGTGGAGGGTGTGGAGCCACATCCCGTGGGTCCTGTGGGGGATGCTGGATTTCAGCTGGTATCTGCTTTTTGCACTGAGGATCTCACACGTGGCAAAAGCAGGTTTCATTTCTTAACCCCTGGCAGGAGACCTTCTGGATTGAAGGGATGCTGCTGGAGAAGCTTTCCGCTGACCATTCTCACTGTTCCTAGGAATGACAGCCCAGGGGGACAATCTAGGGGCAGAGTTCTGGGGGAGGATGCTAGTGTGGACTCAGGGTCTGATGCTGATGTGGAGAAGAGGCTGCTGTGACTCAAGAGCTCAAGCAAAGGCCTGTAATTAGAGGTGGTTGTGCTGAGTGTCCTGACAAAGCCAGGGGTTACAAACGGTCCATGATGGGCAGAAGTTGAGCAGGGTTCACTGGGAGGCACACACAGAGGGCTGGAGAGTTGAGGAGAAAGGTCAGGGTTTCTGTCACCATCTTTTCCTGATTTCTGTGTAGAGCAGCTTTATACAGCGTGGTTATGCTGGTCTGTGTGAGGAACTGTGGCTCTCAGGGCAGGGGAGAGCAGCAAGGGAGCAATGAACCCTTGCCCTGTCCTTGAGTAGCCCAAAGAAATGAGCCAGCTCGGCTCAGAATCCTGTGCCAGAGGAGTTATCAGTTCTGTGGAGTCATAACTCACTCCTCACCCAAACCCATGGCCCTGATGGAGGTTCCCCCTGCCTGGAAATCTCAATCTCCTATTGAGCTGGGACTAGAAATAACACCATACAAAGCCTGCAGTCAGGAGGACACTGTTTTCACTGGAGAATTAAAGCTGCACATCAAGCTGTGGCTACCTTTTTCTTAGGAAGAGGCATCTAATGGGCTTTTCTTGGGCAGGATAATCAGCAGAGACCCCTTGTAGGCAAGCCCAGAGTCACATTCTTGTCAGTGCTGATGGCCTTCCTAGCCTGGGGGTGCCAAAACCCGAGGAAATGTTAAGGACATGTTAATCAAGGTCAGTTAAGGAGCTCTAGGAAGATCTTCTCCGCTCTGGAGAGGTTGTATTTCCTTGCTGCTCTTGCCTGTCACCTCCCTTAGCCAAGGCCTGTGCCATGTGAGAAGCAGGGCTGTTTTAAGAGCTGCAACAGAAGGCAGCAGCGAGTGATTGGGTGGTGCACAGCAGAGACAACTGCACAAGCTGTTCATCCCTGGGCCTGTTTGTGCTCTCCCCCTTGCCAGCACGGTGGCTGGGGACCGTGCTGGAGGAAGGGATGTCTCTGGATATGGGGGAGAACCAAGGCTGTGCCCATTTATGGCCATGGAGGCTCGGGGATGTGTTGCATAGCAGCATCCTTGCCGTGCTGTGATTTCCATCAGCTGCCAGTTTCCATTGGATACAGGACCCCTCTTGGCTCTCCAGCTGGGTGCTCTTAGTCTGAGCACCTCACCCCACAGCTGGGCAGGATGGGGTGTTTCACTCAGGACGGGTGAGTTCATTTTGTGCCCCAAGGGGCTGAAGAAAGGGCAGGCTCAGAGCCCCCTCCTGCAGGGCAGGGGGGCTGGGGCAGCCCCTCCTCGTATCTGTGTGCTGAACTGGGCTGCTGTGGGAGCAGAAGAGGCCAGGAGCAACGTGGGTGTGAGTTTTGTGGAGAGACTTTTACCAGTGATGGGGCTGAGCTTTGCCAAACTTATCTCATGCTCGGGTTCAGCAAGAACCCGGGGAAGGTGGGGGAGGGCTCACTGGGATCTCCTCCTCGCAGAGGGAGCGATTACAGTGTGCTCTGATCTTTAGAGGCAGCTTGTTTGGGGATTTGCTTGGTGCTGTGATGCCTGATGGGTGTGCTGGTGTATCCCTTTGATAAAAGCTGAATAGGATCCTTTTGGGAGGATGGCAGCAGTCCTGGCAAGGGGTGGGAGGGATGGGAGGGAGAGAGGCTTGCACAGAGCTCAGCTTGTGAAAGGGGGAATGTTCTCCGTGCCTGGGAACCCAGGAGGGAATGAGGAGCAGGACTGAGTTTGGCAGGAGGAGGAATGCTGTGGTTGCAGGGGAGGGCAGTTCTTTGGCAGTTCATCTTTGGGGTCCTCCAGGAGAGCCCCAGGCTGAGAACTCTCACCTCATTGCACCTCCCATGGCAGACCTGCCATGCAGCCTCATCCAACCCCTGATCAGGCAGCTGGTGGCAACATTTCCTAGATGTCTACCAAAAAAACCCCACCCCACCCTGCACAGGGAAGGAACAGAGAACCAACTAGAGGATGGCAACGTTATCAGAAAGGAAAACTGGCCCGGAGATCCCGCTCAAGGTGGTGGATGGATCCCCTGCCCCAAAGCTCAGGTGACTGTGGCACATCAGGGACATCCCATGGGCTCTGCCCTGGCTCTGACTCCAGTGCCATGCCCTTCAGTTGACACCCTCCCTGTGTCCTGGTGCCCATTCCCTGCTGTGCCTGGCTCCTGGCCTGGCAAACCAGCCTGCTGTTCCCAGGAGAGCTGAGAGCTCTGCTGTGCAGAGCCACAGCATCCCAAATTCCCATGGGACGTTGTCCCAGACACCAGGCGAGCAGGGACAGTGCAGGAGTCGATTTGCATTTGCTGCTGGTTCAGTCAGGAATGGAACCAGCAATGGAACCTTTATCCCCTGACTCCCCCAGTCCTTCTGGGAGTTTGATTTCTCAGCTCTCACAACAGAACGACGGTGGTAGGAATGAATTCTCCAGGGCCAATATTGCCAGCTATCGCACTGTGGAGAGGAAATTCTTTCTTCCATGGCATGGCAGGAACAGACTTTCGAAAATGTACCCTGATTTTTAAATACCCTTTTTGCCTGTGGTGTAAATACTGAAATGTGTTTTTTCTCTCCCCTCTCTCTCTCGGAGTTTAAAAATATCGCTAGCCCGGGGAGGTGCATCTTTCAGTGAGATTTATAACGGCTGCTCTCAAATGATGTGGAAAATGAGCCTCCCTCTGCCCCATCCAGCCTGGCACCTTCCAAGAATTTATTTCCTTTATTTGCGTGGAGCCTGAGAATACTTAGAGGCTGCATCCCCGCCCAAGCACTCTAATTATTTAAGTTTTGTTTATGGCCGGTCTCTTGGGAGCTGAGTAGGACCGGGCTGCTGATCCTTCCCTCCTCTGGGTAATTCAGCCCTGCATTACTGCCGTTTGATAATGATCAACAAATCACAGCTGCTGTATCTATTGCCCACGATGGATCACCCTGGCTCCCTCAGTCGGGGCTGGAGGGGGAGCAGGACATGCGTGGCCTCCTGTGCGAGCACAGAGCTGTGGCTCATCCAGTCCTGCTCAGTGCTGTGCCCGTGCCAAGCTGCCTCGTGGCTTGTCCAGTGATGCCACGCTCAGTTTTGGCTCTGGCAGCTGGTGGGAACCTGCTTCCATGGGGGTGGCTGAGCACTGCTGGGCAGGCAGGGGCTGGGATTGCCAAGGAATAGGGAGGAGGAGGAGGAGGGAGGCTCCTTCCTTGGCACGGCCAGGTGAGCGTTTGGGCTCTGCTGATGGCCAGTTTCCACCTCTGTAACCAAGCTGTGGCTGCCTCTGGTCTTTCCCTGATGCTGCACCCCCTCCCCACAGCACCCCTCCGTGCCCATCTCTGCCTCCCTACTCTCTCAGGCCATCTCTCCCTTTAACCTGCTTGGCCAAAGGCTGGCTGGATGGTTTGGGCAGTGAGGGGCTCGTTTCCCACCCCTGTGGAAAAGCTTCCCAGCCTCAGGAAAGCTCCCTGATCCGAAGGAATCTGTAGTCTGTGGAAGCCTCGTGGCTGCCGGCGCCTCTGCTCCCGTCACGCTCCGTGATAAAGAGAGAGAGAGAGAGGTTTTGATTACATTATGACAGGCAACAGAGAGATGGAGTGAGAGCTGCAGTCTGCCTATTGTAATTCCAATTAGGAGGGGTAATGTGGCCAAAGCCTGACAGCTGTATTGATCCCAACTTTGGATGGGGAGGACCTAGAGCAGCAGTTTTCCAAGGTCCCCGGGGCACGGGGCCGAGCACACCGACAGCTGGGGGGCAAGAGGAGGAGGAGAAGGGCCTGGTTTTAATGGAGCACAGGAACAGGCAGCTGCATCTCACCACCCAAAGTGCCACAGCCAGCCTGGTGGTTCAGCTCTCCCTGGATTTACCTCAAAATCTGTGCTGCAAAATCCCCCTTGAACCCCTTTGGGACTCCTTTTACACCTGCACGATGAAGCAGGTGCCTTCTTGGTGTGCACGTGGGCTGAGTTGGTCCAGCCTCAGTTTCTCCTCCAGGCAGAGTGTACCCAAGGAAAATAAATCAGCAGTGATCTCCCTGCCGGGGAACAAAAGCCTGGGGCTGAATGGGAAGGGGGAGGAAAGGGGAGTTTCCCTCTCACACTTGAAGGCAACTCCTCAAGGTCAGAGCTGAGGCAGGCTGGCAGGGACTGTGGGCAGGCTGTTTGTGCAGATGCTGTCTCAGCTGTACCCTTTCTGTGGCGAAGGGGAGGACTCCAATTTGCAGTTTTGCTGGTATTGATCTGAGACCTTTCGCTGCCTCGAAACTCACTTTGGAAATAAAAGGCTGAAATCATTCTCTCTTAAGTATATATATATTTTTTTTTTTTTTTTTTTGTATTCTTGACATTTCAAATGCTGCTGTGCCCGTGGAGTACCTTACAGTACCTCAGTGGAAATAGGAATATCTGCTGCCTCACGCCGACTCCTACCAGGCATGAATCAGCTTTTACTTACAGGGAAAGAATGGCCTGGAGGTGATGGCAAAGGCAGGCTGAGCTCAGAAGGGCTGGCAGCAGTTCCTGGCTTTGCCACAGGCTCCCTGGAATATCCTTGGCCAGCTCCCTTCACCTCTGTGTGCCTTTCCTTGTCAGGAGCTGCCGGTGGCCGTCCCTCTCCGCTGTGCTCACATTGCCCCGTGTCTGCAGGGTGCCTTGCACGGCTGATCTTCCCCACCTCACTCCATCCGAGCAGGAGACCATTTACACAGCGCAGGGAAAGGTGGCTCCCCCTTTTTTTTTTTTTTTTTTTTGGCATTTTCCAGGGCAGCTCCCTGCCCAGGGATTTTAGAAGATGGGAAATGCTTTTGTGTAGATCGATGTACAACTACTCTGTCAGTGCAGACACTGGGCCCAGTTTCTGGCTGCTCTGAGTGTGTGATGTGTGGGTTGACATCGTGGAAGTGGGTGAACGTGGTCCATTGGCTTCCCTGCCTGGTTTAATCCAAAGGTCTCTCGATGTCTTTGTGCTAGGAAAGCTCTCAAGTCTCTCTCCTGGGTAGATCACGATTTTAGCCATGTGAAAGAGGCTATGGCATTCCAAACTTCCCTGGGAGAGAACCACAACGAGCCATTGTGGCCAAAGGAGCTGCAGGATGCATGGAGGGAGGGAAAGGAGGTTCATATCCCAGCTCAGAGCAGAAGCAGCAGACTCAGCAGCTGCCTCCAGCCTGCCCACGGAGTCTGTCTGCACCCTCAGCCCCAGTGCACCCCAGCAAAACGGGCTGGGAGCGTTTCAGACCAGGTGAGTTCTTGCAAAACCCCCATCAGGACAGAGAGAGAGAGAGAGAGAGAGAGAGAGATGGAGGGCCTGAAGTTCGATAATTGTTAATTATTACCCAAGCTTCCCGTGAGACCTTCTGGGAAGAAGACACGGCTCTCTTTTGCAAAGGTGTTTCGTGGAACATTAGTCTCTGTCCTGGCCGCACTAAACCCTTTCACTCCACTTCTTCCAGCCTCCAGTGGGATTAATAAAGAGCTGCTGGAGAGCTTCTTATCTAGCAGCTGAATAATGTTTGTAACACAGGGAGGGGAGGCAGCTTTGATCCGGGAAAGGGAGCAGAGGGAACAAAACAGAGATGGGCTACTGGGGCAGGGGGAGGGCGTGGGCCAGGCTGGGCTGTGCTGGCGCGTGGGAAGCGGGCACGGCTGCTCCTGCACCCAACCTGTTCTGCAGAGAAAAGATGTGGGTTTTCCAGGGCTTGGTGGGGCTGGGGAAGAAAAAAAAAAGTCTGGGAACCCTCTGTGACGGAGAGGAAGCACTGGAAAGGGGTGCTGTGGGCAGCGCAGCCCCATCCACACCGGGAGGCTCTGCAGCCTCCCCTGAGCCGCTGCCCTGGCACGGAGCTCCCTGGCACAGCTCCCCTCCTCTCTCCAGCAAGAGTGGCCACATCCAAGCTGGCACCAAGTGCTCTGGGAGCCCTGGGGCGAAGGGCCACACCTGAGAGGCAGGCCAGGCTCTGGTGCTTCCCACGGGTGTGGGCTGGGAGCCGGTTGGGCCGGGCTGGTTCCCCCGGGCAGCATCCCTGTGAGCGTGCCAGGGCCACGGAGAGGGAGCAGCTTGGTGCAGGGGAAGGGATTGCTGGGAGGCAGGAGGGGTTCAGCTCCCAACATGTTCATCTCATCCCCCCCCTGGGACTGCCTGCTTTCCATCTTCTGGCTCTGGAGCCCTGGGAAACGCTGCTTCCCAGGTGGGATGAAGTCTCCCCAGGACTCCGTGGGCAAGGAAAGCAGCTGCGTGGCCCCCGTGGGACTGGGGACAGGGCTGCAGAACTCAGCCAGCATCCACAGGGACTTGTCTGGAGCTAGGGAAGTTGTGATAATGGTGGTAACAGCTCCAAAACTGGCTCTGGAGAGCGAGTGGTGCTCTGGGTTTTTCAGGACCTGAGCAGATGAGACAGCCTGTGCTAAGCTTCCTAAAGGAAAAGCCACGTCTTGTATTTTTTTTTTTTTCTTTCTTGCAAGAGTGTTTCTTGATGTCTTTAGCCTGTGTTTCCCCATAGAGAGTCCTTTGCCTTTGCAGGCCCAGGCAACTCTGTAGGCTTTGAAGTGTAGCTTCACACTTGCTGTTTTCCCCAAAAAAACAACCAGCTATGGGGCTGAACACAACAAGCTGGATCAGGTCTGCAGCAAATCCCATGAGGAAAGACAAGGTTTTTGCCCCATGAGAACACCTTCTTCTCCCTGGGTGCCTGGGACATGCCTGGCTGCTCCCCTCAGATATTCCAGAGGAGCCGTGGGGATCTCCAGGAGGGCTGGGATGTTGTTGTCCTGCTCCAGAACCCCACACCACGGCCCCACGAGGTCAGAGCCTAATGGTTAATCCACAGGGAGATTAGTGGCCGAGTTTTATCTTCACCCACCCCGCATCTCGTCCCTCTCTGGTCAAATGAATCCGTCTGGGAAACCCGGCGAGGGTGGGACAGCTGAGCCCTCCCTTCAGGGATCACAAGTTCTGTCCCCTGTGCAGTCCCCTGGTTCAGGGGTGATGTGGGCAAGGGGATGCTCCAGATTTGCTGAGAAAACGTGGCTCTTCCCACAGCCAGGTCGTGGATGGTGGGTCTCAGAGGGTTCAGACCCCTTGGCATGGGAGCATCCATGTCCCTCCCTCCTGCCAGGACACCCCGAGGTGGCAGCAAGCCTGGGAACGTCTCTGTGGCTGGAAGATGAGGGGGAGCAGCATGAGAGGGTCTCCTCCCTGTCCCCAGGCGTGTGGCCCCGTGTGCTCCCCTCGAAGGGGGATTTGGTTGCCAGGACCATCTGTTCTTTCGGCCCGTTGCCATGGCAACAGGGTGGCTGGAGATGGGCTGATGAGCAGCGGGGTGGGGGGGGGGGGGACACGCTGGGAAAAAAAAATTCCCGGCAGGAAAAAGTCTTCCTTTTTCTTCCTAGGCGGAAATGAAGGGGAAAAGGGAGGGATCCTTCTGGCTCCTCCCCGTGTCCCCCCTGCAGGGCTGTCCTGTCCCTTTATTTCCCCTCCCACCTCTCCCTTTCCCTCCTGTTTGGGTCTCCCATACAGGTGTGTGGCTGTGCAGGTGAGGGCTGGGAGCTGAACCTGCCTCCCCAGCGTGGCAGCAGGCAGTGGGGATGCCAGGAGAGGGGTTGGGGTGCCCCTCGAGCAGCCACCCCTTGCTCTGCCTCTTCCCCAGCCCTGGTGCCGTTCCCCCCGAGCACCCCTGGAATCGTGGAATGCTTTGGGTTGGAAGGGCCCTTAAAGATCATCTCATTACAACCCCCTGCCGTGGGCAGAGACACCTTCCACTAGACCAGGTTGCTCAGAGCTCCATCCGACCTGGAGCCGTGGGAGAGCTGTTGGATCCCCCACGAGCCATGGCTGTGTCTGTGTCCCACCCCACTGTCTGTCTGGTCTCATCCTGAGGTCACCACTGTGGTGCTGAGCACAAGGATGTTCAAGACATCTGCTGGTGGTTGTCCTCACATCCTCGTGCTCAGCCCAGGCAGTGGGAACAGGATTTTGGGTTCCTCCTTTCGGGTCCCTCCTCTCCCGATGCAAAACTTGTGGCTGGTGAGGGCTGGGACCTGGCACGACCCGGCCTCCTGCTCTGCCTCTCTGCAGGCAGACTAGGCACATCCCCTCACCTTGCCCCTGTGTGCAGCCAGGAGGAGTCTGGCAGCTTGGTTTTAATGCAAAGAGTCACTTGTCAGACCAAGTTACTCCCAGTCTTCCCAATAAATAAGCCCGGAGTCGAGCGAGCCTGGTGAAAATGGTGCCCCTGCTATTTGTGTGCGTATGGCTCTGCCTGCCTGCCTGCATTTCAAGTGGAAATGGCTTTAAAAAAAAAGAAAGCAAACAAAAGAGGAAACAATAAATAACTCTCTGCTTGTTGACAGTAAGATCTGGGCTAATGTTTGACAGACGAAAGTGAAATGAACGCGAGGTGACAGATTGACAGAAAGACAGACGTGTTTTTGTGCTGGTTTAGCATCCCGATAGAAACAGAAGATAATTCAGGTTGCAGAGGACCTGGGGAGGTCACCTACCTGCCTGCTGAGGCAGATGGGTGTGCTAAACACCTGCTGTCAACAGCTCAATACCCCTAATCCCCCCTCACCTTGCAGCAGACAACAGGGGGAAGCTGGGGGAAAGCTCCGTGCTTTAGGGATGTGGTGCTCAGAGGTTGGGCTCGATGGTCTTGGAGACCTTTTCCCACCCTAATGATTGTGTGATTCCAAACACAGAGCTCCCTTTTGGGCAGGGTACTTGCTGCAGAGGCAGTCTGGGGTTTTTGATGAGGAGGCTGTTTGTTTGTTTCCGCTAAATCTGGGGAAGCGGGATCGATGTGGAGAGTCGTCTCTGTGCACTGGGTGGTGGAGCCTCTCTGTGCTGGCTGCAGTCCCAGCTGGGAGATTTTCCCATCTCTGCCTTTACCCCTTCTCTGGACACTTCTCAGGAGGCAATAGGAGGCATTTCAGGTTGGATGGGGCCTTGAGCAACCTGGGCTAGTGGAAGGTGTCCCTGCCCATGGCAGGGGGGGGTTGGAACAAGTTGTTCTTTAAGGTTCCTTCCAAGCCAAGCCATTCCATGATTTTAGGATTTGGGGCCAGCGTCAAGCCTTGGAGATAAGTCTTGTTTTCCCAGTGAGAGCTGTGGGAAATAAAATATCAGATCTGAGGCTTCACTGGCCTGTGCTGGGAGCTGAGAGGAGAAACCAGAGGCTCACGTGGCCCTTGGGAGTGCAGAGCTGGCTAAAGTCACCTTTCTCTTCCCCTTGTATCCCAGATCCGAGTGCAGCAGGACTGAATGTCACCTGTTCCCTTGTGACCAGCGATTTACAAGCTCTCATCCTGCTCCTTGTTTGCAGAGCAAATGCCCTTTTCCTGTTGGCTCTGCCCTTCCTGCAGTGGGGAATCAGCATATTCTGGTCTTGAAGCTTCTCCCAGATTTATGAGCTTGCTCTTCACCTTGAGAGAAAGGCTCCCTTGCCCTGGGAAAGCTTTGAAACCCAAAACACCAATTGCTGACTTAAGCAAACACCATTGATCCTCCTGCAAATAAAAAATTCTTTCTTTTGCCTTTTTAGGACACGGGTGGTTGAGATTCTGTTGTTGTGTCCTCTCTGAATTTCGCTTTTTCTCTGGAGACCTGAGCCCCAAATGGTTCTGAGCAAAATCAGTGCCATTTGAAAAGAACTCATCGATAGTTCTTGTGGGGGGACATTTCCTCTTTTCCAGAGACCAAGAGAAAAAAAAAAAACACAAAAACCTCCTCTCAGTTTTCCTCCTCTCCCCTTGAAAAGCAAGGTTCTCTAATTGGCTTTTAATCTGGGGAAGAGGAGAGCTGTTTGCATTGAATTGGTAATAGGGGATAATATCTTACCCTGAGTGATGGGTTATTTGATCCTGTGCGTCAGAAACCTGAGCACATGGCCGTGAAATCAGGTGGGGAGGGGGGATCCCAGCGCTGGCCCAGGGGCCCAAACAGAAGCAAAAGCTGCTTCTTAATTCCCAATAATAATTGGGAATAAGATGGGGGAACAATCACCTTTTGTCCTGTTGCTCCAGGGGATCGAATGATACAGGGGAGAGGGCTGGGGAAGAGCCTTCAGAGGTGCTTTGAGTGCCAAGGGGGTTCACATGGGGCAGTTTTGGTGTGGGGGACGTTGTTTTGACCTTGGTTCCCACCAGTGTCCCACTGGCTGTGACTGCAGAGGGCCAAACATCGACCTCTGTGGCTCTGTGCCTCCTGCACGCACTCACCATCCTCCTGTGTCCCTAAAAATCACTGTCAGGGCCCTGCCAGTCCCAAAGTGAGCTTTGAGAAGGGTGACAAACCAGCCAAGTCACTGTTCCCCCCCCCCCCAGGAGCGCGATCAGCTCCGTGAGGGGCTGTGGCGAGATCCAGCGTGAGGAGCATTGACGTCACCAGCTGATGGATTTGGGACGGAGCTGGTGCACTCATGCAGGAGGTGCTGGGGGGCATTTGGGTCTGGGAGAGCCGTGCCGGCTCCCTGAGCTCCGAGCCCAGTGAAACGTGCTCTTAAATGCCTCCTGGCTCCGAGCTGACTCAAGCACACAAGGGAAACTTGTTGATGTGGACGACACCGTTCGTTCCTGGCTGGTTCTGTTTGTTTTGTTTTTGTTTCTTGCTGCAGCTGCCTTTGGAGCAATAAATAGCTGTGTGGAGCTCGCTTGTGGTCTGTGCAAAGTAGTTAGTATTTAATCACAGGTCTGGAGCTGGATTTGTTCGCACGGCGGAAAGATAAAAATTGCTTTTTCTGGGTTTAGAGCTAGGCAGAGAAGGGGGACCAGGCTTTCCAAAAAAGCCCAGGGTCAGCTTTTAATTAATCAGTTTAAGATTGGAACACACTGGTCAGTGACAGATTTTCCAAACACCTCAGCTCCCAGCGAACCACTCTAATAAATGCCAAAGCATCTGAAATGACTGGCACTCAGCACGCCACTGGTGGGAAATATTATTTATAGAGTAAGTCCTGCTGACACATGCTAGCAAAGTGTTATCTGCATCCACTCCCCCTCCCCCTGCTCCTTCTTGGGGTTTTCCTCCAGGTCTGTTCCCGTGGTTGGATTTTGCTCCCCCAAGAAGCAGAAGGTGAGAGGGATATCCTTCCTACCACAGGATCTGGCTTCCCTCTGGCTTTGTTTGTGTTAGAGATCCAGGCCTTTGATGACTGTTCATGTAGAAACTCCTGAGGGAGAGAGGTTGAGCTTTTATTCCCCCCTTAGCGATTTGTGCCACCTTTCCAGCAGGTGTCCAGTTGGACTCTTGGAAGGACACTGGTACACCAGCCTAAGGAACGGGCTGTTCCTCCTCTTCCCAGGGAGGGAGGAGTGAACCCTCAGAGAAAGCCAGACCCCACTGCACTGTGAGCTCAATCCCTGCTTGTGGGATCCCAGGGCTGGATCCTAGTTGCTCCCACTGGCAACACTTCCACGTCGACTTCAGCTCGTTGTGAGGATTTGGCAATCTGTGGGGTTCTCCAGTACATTTTGGGTCATCATCCCCTGGGACTGAGCAGTGGGATGGCCAAGGCTTGGCCAGCTGGTGTTTTCCCTGTGTGGGAGGGCACAGCTTATCTGTGAGGAGGGCCAAGCACCAGCACGTCAGCTCTGATTCCCGACGGTCGGAACAGCGCGCCGGCTAAAACCCAGCGACTGGATGAGGTCATGGAGCCCAGCTGGCCACCTCCAGGGGTGTGGAACCTTGTCAGGGCTTGTTTCTGAGGGTGCTGGACAGTTGTGCAAAGGATGGAGACAGGATGGAGGTGTGGGGAGTTCAGGATGGGGACGGGAGCGTTGCCGGCTGGAACGTGAGGAGTGAAGGATGGGGATGTGGGGGGCACGAGTGAGGATTGTGGGGATTGCAGGACGAGGATGTGAGGGATGCAGGGTGGAATATGAGGGTTGGAGAATGAGGATATGAGGGGTGCAAGATGGAATATGAGGGTTGCAGAGTGAGGATGTGAGGGGTGCAGGATGGGGATGTGAGGGATGCAGGGTTAGGATGTTGAGTGAGATTTGCAGGATGGAATGTGAGAGTTGCAGGATGGAATGTGAGGGTTTGCAGGATGGGGATGTGAGGGTTTGCAGGATGGAATGTGAGGGTTTGCAGGGTGGAATGTGAGGGTTTGCAGGATGGAATGTGAGGGTTTCTAGGATGGGGATGAGAGGGTTTGCAGGGTGGGGACGCCGAGGTTTCAGGATGGGGTTAACGCTCTGCACCAAGGCATCCTTTGTTCCGGGGCGGGCTGCTGAGGTTTGGCGATGGAGCGCTAAGGAGGGAGCGCCACGGAACAGAAACGTCCGCACTTTATGCTGCTGATTTTCAGTTTCAACAGCTGTTCCATTTGGAACGGCTGAACGTGCACTCCGGCTTAGCGGGAGTCAATTAAAAATAAACCGGGGCAGAGCATCGGTGTCGGAGCCCAGCGACGCTCATCGGCCACAAAAGTTGCATCCTCCCAAGCCCGGATTTTCGGTCCAATTTGCCACGGGCGGGCAGGATGGAACGGGGAGCTCTCATTAGCATGGAAATGCTGTCGGTTGTGTTGAATTCCCGGCCCCGGCGCTTTGTTCCTGCTCCCGGCGGGAGCGGGGGATGAGCAGCCCCCGGCCCCGCTGACCCCCCCTTTGTGCTGGGGGCGGTGGGGAGGGGACACGGCTGTCCCCCCGCGGGGTGACACTGCCTGGCTGCCCGCGAGGATTAGCCAGCAGCCAGTGGACATCTGCAGGCAGCGGGGAGGGGGCAGGGAAGCGCTGCTGCCTTTTGTTCTTGCTTTTTTTTTTTTTTTTTTTCCCTTTTTTTTACCTTCTGTGGCCAGAACGTGGCCATCCTTGTGGGATTTTCCCTCTGCTTCCCCAAAACAACGAGCAAGGGAAGCTCTGGCTTAGCCCCCTCACCTGCACAGGTGAGCATCCCGCTGTCTGGGATGCACGGGAGAGGAATGCTTTGAGCAGGAGGGTTTAATTATAGATAGGACTCCTCTAATGTCCCTACTCTTATTTCTGGTCTGATCACCCTGGGTTTTGGGGTGTTTTTTGGCAAAAAAAGACTCTCATCTTCCTGCCTGTGTGTTTGCCAGCAAGGAAAGGGATACAGGGTCATTCAGGGTTGTAGGACGAGGTTTGTGGAATGGAAAAGACCTGATGGCCCCTGGTAGGAGCTTAATTTTCCTCCCCTTCCTATTATTGCTACATGGATGCTCCCATTGAACGTGTCTCTGCCGGGATGGGAAACATGGACAGGTCCTTGCAGCACCAAAGCATCGGTGCCTCCTCCCCTGCAACAAACCCAGCTGGGTTTCCACTGCCTCTGTCTCATGGGAGGGCAAGAGGGGGTGGGACCAAGCATCGTTTTACAGAGGCTGGACTGAGCTCTGGGCCAAGATGCTTCATCTTTAAGTGATGAGTCAGAAATCTGATCCACAGCCAGTGTCACTTTTCACAGAGGGGGAGTTTGCAAAGGGAGGAGAGACACAGGTCCTTTGCTTGGAAATTTGGGCAAGAAGTGGTGCCAAGGCAGGAGGAGGAGCCAGGTTCAGCTGATGTTCTGCTTTGGGCTGGTGGTTTGGGCTGCCCAGGTTTGAGGAGGCACTTCAGAGGTGATCTCTGGAAAGGACAGGCTCTCCTGAAATGGGGTCTCCAACTCAGCAGCTCCTTTAGAAAAAGGTCTCTTGAAGAAGTGTTTGAGCAGTTGTTGGGTCGGTCTCTGGATGAGCAGAGTCCAGATCAGTGGCAAAGGCTTGATTTTACTGGGCGCAGTTTCCTGCAAGACCATGCCTTGACACCAAATAGGAACGTGGAGCTCATCCTCCAGACTCCCTCCTGTCCAGGGAAATAAATAGGCACTCTCAGGCTCAGATTTATCCAGCCCAAGGTGGATTCCTTATGCACACTGCCTGAATTATTATGTGGCAGGAATTCCTCTCCATTGACTCGGCAGTGAGTGCAGACAGCCAGCCAAGATGAAGATGTCTGCACTCTGAGCTGTGTTTTT
Organism: Empidonax traillii; assembly: GCF_003031625.1. Taxonomy (NCBI): domain Eukaryota; kingdom Metazoa; phylum Chordata; class Aves; order Passeriformes; family Tyrannidae; genus Empidonax; species Empidonax traillii. The sequence goes on along the minus strand of NW_020956168.1, from coordinate 480,919 downwards.
CCACAAAGGGGGGCTGCTTTTAGTGCAGGCAGAGTTTCTGCTCCTCTCACCTTTCTGCCACTGCAACTTTAGGAGCCATTTCAGCAGCTTGGAGGTGCTGAACAGCCTCGCAGAGAGGTAGATGGCCCTTCCTTGGAGCCTCTTTCTCTCCTTCCCTGCTTCTCTCAATCCCTGCTTGTGCCTTCCAACCTTTCTTGGCAGAGTGTTTGTGTGACAGGAAGGCAAAACACAGGGATTGGAAATTAAATCTGGAGAATAAATGAGAGATTTATTAATTTATTAATATGACAGAAGTAATTACTGTCTCTGCAAGATTCATCTCCGTGCCTGGGTTCCCACACGCCAGTGGCTCAATCCCAAGAGTCACATTACTGTGACAGCAAGGCTGGGAAGAGCTTCCTGAGGGGAGTGAAGGGCAGAACACACAGCCTGGGCAGGCTGTGCACCCTGGCACTCAGGCTGGGTGGGCACAGAAGGCTAAGACAGGGCAGGGATCACTCGGCTGAAGCAAAACCATCGTCTCCCTTTCAGCTGCCTGTGCTCACTGCAGGTAATTCCAGCCCAGTGCTTCCTCTGGGACAGCAGCTGTGATGTTGCAGGGGACAAGCCAAGCCAAGTGACCTGGCTGGAAGCTGATGTCAGCACTGCAGGAGTTGCTCTCCAACCATTTAAAGGAGGGCTCGACTCTGAAAGCCGAATTTTGGCACCAGCTGCCGAGAGTCTTTGCACTGCTCCTGCACTCCTGCTCCTGCTAATGTGGCATTTAACACCAGAGTGGGCAGAATCCTGCAGTCCCACAGGATGCCAGAACGTGCTGATGAATCCCCTGGCTTCAGCTCCTGGCATTATCAACGAGAAAGCCATTTGTCCTCAACGTGTGCATTGAAAAACTCTCAGCTTGTTTCGTTCTTCCTCACCCCCAGAGCAGGAAGGCCTGGCACTCCAGATCTTCTGCTCTTATTCTGCTACCTCTTTGCAAAAAGACAAAGGCAGTGGATGGAGAGGAACCTTCAAACAAGCTCTGTGCATGCTTGGGCCTGATCCTTCCTTCCTTGGCTGGCAGTGGCAAACAAGGACAGCGGGTTGTGGCTAAAAAACTGCTGTCGTGGCGCTTCCAGCTGGGGGATGTCTTTGCATTCGTGGCTGTGAAGTGGCAGAGGTTTCGAGGCAGAGGTGACAAGGAAGTGTTTCTGCAGTGAGACAGGGTCAGGTGAGGCTCCCCAGCTGTCCCCTTCCCACACAGCTAGCTCCCTGGACGCCAGGGCTGGGTTTTGCTGCTCTGAATTCGTCGGGTTGCCCTCCCTGGCACAGAAGAAGCGATGCTCTTTTGTGCAGAGGTGCCAGAAGGGCAGAGCAAAAAGGGTGGGAGGGTGGGAGAGAAGGGAAAAGGAACAGACAGTGCGAGTCAGGTGGCTCTGTGCGTGCCTCTGAGCCTGCCACTCCGCTCCCCTCCCTCCTGGGAAGGCAGAGCTGAGAGACAGAGGGGGAGCCAGGGCTTTGCTGGCTGCCCTTGGCACGCCAGAGGGAAATCACCAGGCTGGCAGGGACCCCAAGGAGAGCAGCTCCAGCACAGCCTGCCTCCCTCTCATCCCACCCCCCAGGGCTGCTGCCAGCCCTGGCACCACAGCCACGCTGCCAGCTCCAGGGAGAGAGAGAGCCCAGGGCTTCCCTTGGTGCAGGGGGGATGCTGGAGCTCGGGACCCTGGCTCCCAAAAAACAGCTGGAGGGGAGCTGAGCTGTGCCACAGGTTGAGTTCAGCTGTTTTTGGACCTCAGTCCTGCCTTTCAGCACAGGGAAAGTGGTTGGTAGGAGCAGCAGGAGAGGAGGGACAGTAGGTAACGTGCCTTGGAGGGGCAGTTCCTCGCTGGCATGGCAAGCCATGATCAGCTCCTGCCCTGAAGTGCTGCCTGTGTTCTCCTCCAGAGCTAAAGGTGCTTGTTTAAGGGGCCTGCTGTGGAAAGAGCCCTCTCCATGTGCTCTGCCCCGGGGCAAGGCTCCTGTGGGGCAGGGCAGACCCGCCAGGCACCCCTGGGGGCTGTGCCATCCCAGGCACTTGGTACAGATGACAGTGCTGCGCTTCCAGCCCGAGGCAGCTCCGGCACAAGGGAGGTCAGGCCAGGAAGCCTCATCCCTGCTCTCCTCCTGCTCTGCCCAGCTGCTCAGCGCTCCAGGAAGGGCTTCTCATCTCTGGGCTGGGCTTCTCTCTTGGCTGCTTTGTTTACGGGGGAAATAAATGACACAATCAGACGGCCTGATCTTCTGTGCTGGGAGGGAGGAGAGGGTTGATGCAGATCTTCGCTGCTGTTGCAATCAGCTTAGCCCGTTCCCAGGATCAGGGGCTGTGCAGATCAGCCTTGGGAGGGAGGCTGAGACCCTGCTCTGCCAGCGGGAGGGGAGGTTTTGTGGGAGCACGACCAACCCCGTTGCCATGCTGTGGCTGAAGCCAGGCTGCTTCCCCAGCCTTCCAGCCCTTTTTTCCTCGCTGCAGTGCCATGCTTCTCAAGGCCCATCCCCGTGGAGTTCCCGTTCCCCGTGCCTTTGTGCTGGCTTGCTCCGTGTTTCTGGGTGACACTCCTTCTCCTGCTCGGCTCCTGGTGCTTTTCCTCTCCCCATATCTCCCATCTGGTGTTCCTGTTTGCTCAGATGTGCTGTGGCTGGAGGGATGAAGCAGAGGGGACAGGAGCACTGCCTGCCTACCTGTGCCTGCCAGCCCCTGGTAGCCACGGCCAAATGTGGGATGGAGAAGGTGGATAAGGGAGCGTGGGAGAAAAGGGCCTAGGCATAAAATATTCCAGGTGGGGGAAAATTGTCATGGCTGCTAATGCTCTAAAGGAGGAGCAGCCCTTTCTCAAGCCCTGGGGCAGATGGGTAGGCAATAAAGGAGAAAAAAAAACAAAAAACAAAAAAAAAACCACCACCAGAAATGAGATCCGCCAAACTGACGGCCCAAGCAAGCTGAAACCTGCCTGGTGAGGCAGCTTGTTCCAGAGTGGGAAGGGGCAGATTCCCTGTCAGGACCGGCTCTGCACGGTGCCTTTCTCATGGTAATAGAGCCCAAGGTTTCCAGGAAAAACTGGGCTTTCAGTATCTGCAGGGGAACTCTGCCCCCAACCCTTAACCACCCTTAACCGTGACTCCAGGCTGGAGGAAGCCTGTGAACCCAGTTTATGCCCAGTTTGAAATGCAAGCCCAACCCAGCAATTTCTCTGTGCAAGTCACAACTCACAGAGCTTATCTGGGTCCAAGCTGAAGGCACGCTGGGGCTAATTTACAGTGACAGAATAAAAGCAGGCTCATTCCAGCACCACGCCAGGACCTTTCACTTGTGCTCCAACACTGAGAGCCCACCAGAATAGGAATGAGAAAGGAGACCTTTTTGGTGGGTCTGCTGTGGCAGCTGGGTTTTTCCTTTTGCAGGGGAAATCACCCCACTACCAGGCTGCACTGGTCATTCCCCTGCTCCACATGGAATATGTGTGCCTGTCCTTGACCCTCTCACCAGCTGCGCCCAGCCTGCCCACCCTTGCTGAGGCTGGAGGAGGGGAGGGCAGTGGTTTTCCTGCACATTTCCCTGTTCATTAGGGCTGGGAGCCAGAGCACATTCCTCAGCAAGCCAGCACACCTTTCCCTGTGCTCAAGATGACCCTTGTGTGAGAGGTCCCAAGCGACAGGCGCTGGCTCCGTGTCCCTCCTGCTTTCCCGTGGACATTTCTCACCAGAGCTGCCTTTCTGGGGCAAGTTGGAGCAGGCAGCCCAGTCTGCTGGTTGGACAGGCTTTGTTTGTGCTCTGGGAGAAGCGGGGAGGTTGGGAGCTGGGATGGGAGTTGCACGGCTGCGGCCTGGGAGGGAGAGGGGACGTGTTGTGACTTGCCGCCCCATCGCTCCCCTTCTCCCGCGTTCCCTCTCGGGCTTTTTGAACTTTGGAAGTGCCCTCCTGAGAAAAGAGGGGTGTGAAACGGTGCCAGAGGGGGAGGCAAAGGGTGGAAAAAGGGGAGCAGCAGAAGCAGGTGATTGTCTCATGGGAGTAACCAGGTTTTGGGTCGGTCGAGGCACGGGGAGCACCGGCCATCCCCCAGGAGCCGGCACTCCAGGCTCTGGAATTAAATGGGGAGTAGACTCCTGTCCCTTTGGAGGACACCACCCCAGTGGCATATGTAGCACTCTGAGATCCCAGGGCCCCAAACACAGCTGGATCTCTGCCTTTGGGGGCTGGACCGTGGGAGGATGGTGGGAACCAGCCTCGCCCTTGCCAGAGCCCTGAGAGCTCCGTGCCATGACAAGCTGGACATTTGATGGACAGAGGAGCATCATGGGGCGCCTTGAACGTGTGGCTGAGGGCCCTGTTTTCCCTCTGTCCCATGAATCAGCCATGGGACAGGGCAGTACTCATGGATGATGAGAAGGAATTGTTTCCCTCTCTTCTACTCAGCTCCTTCTCCATTTTAGATGCTTTTTTCCCCCCTAGTCCTTTATCTTTCCATCACTCTCCTCTCTCTGCCATTCTTCTGTCTTTCTCTGTGTCATCTGCATGTCTGCAAAGTGCTTCTGCCCAGACACAACAGATGCTGAAGGGCAAGACTGGAACCACTCTAGATGCAATCTCCATTTTGCTCAAGGATCATTAATTACCTTGATGATTAAATACAATTAAAGATCCGTAAGACCTTTCTGATATCAGAGCCCTTAGCAAGGGCAGCTTTTAGGGACCTGCACCGACAGTAAAACAAAAGGAGGAGGCAGACAAGTAAATCAGGGAATCCCAATTAAAATCCGTGCTTAGCTCATTAACCTAATTACACATTGTGTCTCGCTGGCCTCGGCTCCACTGAGGGGGAAGAGAGGCAGCGGTGGGGGCAGGCTGGGTACCATGTGCTGATCCTACAGAGGTTGTTTATGTCAGATCTCTATTGTCTCCTTGGCTGAGAAAATGGCCTTTGTGGGGGATTTGGAGCCGGGCTGCGGAAGTCGAGCGGGGTCTGTGCCAAGCCCTGGAAGCCGTGTGTGTACATGGAATTACAGCATGTGTTTCCTCTTCCCTGAAATGTTCTTTCTGCACACACCCTGCTCTGTCTTCTGCTTGTCAGGTGGCTCCTTCAGCCCAGCTCGCCCTCATGCCTTCCCCTGGGAGAGGCACTGGAAGGAGGGGAGAGGCTGAATGGGGTGATAATGGGGTTGAGGAGGAGAGGGGGTCTCTGAGGGGGCTGGTGCTGAGCAGGGAGAACCCTTCATCAACTCCTTTGCTGCACAAAGGCCTCCCCTTCTCCTGTCGTGACATCTGGGTCCGAGATCCTGCTCCCAAAACCCTGGCACAGAAGTTTCCCCCAAGAGTTCCTGCCGGTTTTTTTGGGGAGGGAGGGAGGTTTGGTGTCCTGGGAGCATGGCTGTCCCTCTGAGAAGGGGAACGGGGACATTCCCAGGCCCTGTCCGTGCCGAGTGCAGGTGACTCACGGAGCTGTGGTTTTTCCAGCCCGGAGTGCGAGGGCTGGATGCTGTTGGAGTGCGAGGGCTGGATGCTGTTGGTGTGCAGCTGTGCTCAGAGGGCCTGGCTGCCTACGTGTCTGCCTTCAAAGGGACGGGGAGGAGGCGGCAGGTCCCGGCACGTCCGACCCAAAACCTGGCGGATTGGGAAAAGCAAGTCGGAGCTCGAAGAGGTCAGGGCGCGGCTTCCCGCTTGGAAACGGGAGAGCTGGAGACCCTGAGTCCCGTGGGACCAGGCTGGCACTCCCCTGGTACCTGCAGGGAGTCAGGCAAGCGTGGTCCCCTCAGCAGAGCAGCCATGGGGGGGTCTGTGCAGCAGAGCCACTGATGGCAGAGAGGGGACTGGATTCCCTGGATCGCCGTGAACTGCTTGGGAAGTAGGCAGGGGAAGAGCAAGAGGGAGTGAGACACAGGCAGAGGCTTTGACAGAGACCCAGCACAGCTTGCCAGCGGGCTGTTTGAGCTCCTGATGGGGAGCCCTGCCATGGCTTCGGGTGACTTCACACAGCGTGGCCCAGCTGGAAGGCAAATGGCCATCCCTGCTCTGGGAAGAGCTGCTGTTCGGCACTGGCTCCCATCTCAGTCTCTTGGGAAAGATCTGTGCCTTCCCTTCCCTCTGCCCACATCCAAACACACCCAAACACCATTTTCTCTCGCTCTGTGGGCATGGGAGGAAGATGGCAGGGATACGAGGGGACCACAAACCGTGGGGGAACTGCTGGGAGTTGGGTAGGGCTGGGTGGGATGGGGACACACAGAGAGACCAGGGATCTGCCTCTCTGCAGTGCCAGGAGTGGAAAAGCAACAGCTTTAAACCCTGCTGGAGTTGTGGCTCCTTGGCTTTTGCAGGGCGTGTTGTGATGCAGGTGGGAGGTTTTTGCAGTCCACTGCTCTGGGATCACAGGCACTGCCCCAACCCAAACACGGGGCTCTGAGGTGCAGGAAAGTTGTCCCCCTTGCCATAAAACTGCAGGCCAGCTCTACAGGGCAATTTAATCTAGCAGAGGATCAGCAGGCAGCCTCAATGAGACATCCCAGCCCCACTGGGACAGCAGGGCTTGCTTTACACATTGACCACTCTTGGGCTGCTGCTCTGCTTCCAGGTAATTAAAACGGCTTAACCCTGCAGCCCAAACAGCTGCCTGCAGATCATTTGTCTTTATGCCCAAGGGACCCTTACCTCACTGTCTGCTCCAGAGAGCCCCTTCTCTGCAAGGCATGTTTGGAGGATACAAAGATTTCATCACACAGTGAGAGAGAGTGAAGGCAGGAACTCAAATCCCTTTTTTTTTTTTTTTTTTCCTAAAATCAGGGAGATGGAAAGAAAGAAGGCAGGGGAGAAGATAAAAAACACATCCTAGGCATGCGAAAGAGCAGAGGGTTTGTAGATCCTGCAACAAGAGGATTTTGAGTCTATTTCTGTGCTATGCCAAGTGTGTCTGGAGTATTCCCAGAGCAAACAATGCAATTACTTTGGATTCACACTATGCCACTGAGTTGTCAGGCCTGAGGTTCCAGCTCCCAGAGGATGCTGTGCAGACTTGCACAGAAGTTGTTATGCTTTCCCGAGGGATATGGAAGCTCTGAGAGGAAAGGCCACGTTCACTTTTCTGAGGACAGCTGTAAACTTCCCCTTCCTCTTGGGCTTCCTGGAGCTTCCCTGCCCGAGTCCTTCACTGGAGGACAGGCACAGCCAAAAAATCCCCGTCCTTCTCTCGGTGCTTGCTGAGCTCGTGAAGCCCCCGGGGTTGGGAGCACCTTGGGGAGCACACGGGGTGTCCTCTCACCCTGCAGAGAACCTGTTATTTTCCATTTCAGGGGTGCTTCTTCTTCCTGATGGGATCTCTCTTGAGGAAGGTGTGTCTGTCCCCTCATTTCCCTTTGGGGCACATCATTCTGATGCTCTCTGCTCATGTTACCCCCGTGTTTTGCTGGGTCAGGGCACGGGGTGACTTCAGATGCAGAGCTTATCACCTTTGCATTCTTGGACTGGTCTGCCCTCCACACTATTGATCTGTTTAGAGTTCCCTGTGACTGCCATAGATCTGGTGCTGTGACAGCATCAGAAACAAGAGATTCTCAAGTCTGGTGACTTCCCAGAATTAGGAAGATACTTTTGGTTTGTTTAACTGCCTCCTCTCAGAGTTTCTGCAGACACAGTTGCCAGACACAGTCCATGAGACCTCTACCCTCAAGACTGAGCCTTTGAACTCTCTTGACTCCTGCACTAATAGGAGTTAATGGCATTTATCTACGTGCTTATCTTTCTTTTCCCCTGCCTGCTTGTCACTCCCCACACTGAAGTTTCTGGGTACCTCACCACCAGTAAGGGTTTGTGGCATCCAGGTGGCATTAACCCTTTTGTCCATGATGGGAAAATTACTGTTCAAAGAAGTTGAGAAGCTCCTTTTAAATCTCTTTCCCCCTGGTTTCTCTTTCCTTTTAATTTATTTTCCATTCCTTTAATACCCATGTGGTTATTTCTGGAAGCCTTTCTCCGCTGTGATTCTGCTCGTATTTTTTACCAAGTTGGAAATGGGACTTTTTGTCCTCTTTTCTCTTCCTGTCAGCTATTTATATACTTCCATCCATCCTCTTAGGTAGTCAAGCATCCAGCTGTGTTATATCTGTCACCTTGGTACCCGAGCAACAAGTAAAGATGTTTCTGGGCAGCTGTGAGTTCAAGCAGTGGCTGCTCTAGGGGTGGCCAGCAAGTGACACTGGAGCTGCTGTGCAGCTTGTGGAGCCATCCAGGCCCAGCTGCCAAGTCCAGAGGTGGTGAAGCACCCAGGGGAGCCATGGCCAGGCTTGTCCTATCCTTCTGTGGAGCACCAGCACCGTGGGGGAGGTGTTTTTTATCTCCTAGGGATTCATTCTGCACAGTTCCTCCTTTGTTCCTCGTGTGGGGCTGGTCCCCAGCTGGGACACGGCGTGGTGGGTCAAGAAAGTCAATGGTTTGGGTTGGAATGGGCATAAAAGACCATTTAGGAACACCTTCCACTAGACCAGGTTGCTGCAAGCCCTGTTCAACCCTCCTGGCTGCCCAGCCACGTGCTGAGAGATCTTGCCCACTTGTTTCCAGCTTTTCCAAGTTAAAAATTCAGGTGCAGACCTGAAGGACCCTTTCATTTCGTTGCTTTTCCTGCCACCATGGGAGCTGGCTGACGTTTTTGGGGTGAAGTTTGTCTTAAAAAATGTACAGTGCTCTGCAGGAACTGTGTCCATATTGTCGTGTCTGCTGAAAAATGTAATAGTCTGGCTTGTGTTCTCTCTCTCTCTCTCTCTCTCCCTCTTTATTCCCTCCAGTCTGAAAAGAACAGAAGTTCTCTTAAATAGTTGTTAGTGAGTGGAAAGACACAAACAGCAGAAGGAGGAGGAGGTGGGCACACCAGGCAGGTGGAGGGTGGGAGCAAATCCGTCTGTCGGGAAGGAGGAAGAGACAGGGAGTGGAAGGAGAGGTGCTGGGGTCCCACACAGCTTGGGGGGGTGGCCCAAACCCCCAGAGAACTCCTAACCAGGGTGGGGTGAGACCCAGAAGAGAATGAATCCAGCTGGACCAGAGCCCAGAGTGGGCTGTGGAAGATGAAGGTGGGCAGATTCACAGGGATCTTTCTCCTTGGGTGTTGGAAAGGTCGGCTGTGGGGATGACTAAACCCAGGATGGGCTTGCAAGTGGGGATGTTGGGTGTTTCAGAGGGAGTTTTCCTTCTGCTTTCAGACTGTCATTTGAAAAATTTCCACAGAAATGAGGTTTCAAAAGAGAACCTTGGCCTGGCTCAATCCAGAGTGTCCCAATCCATGACAGGCAAAGCATTCCCTTCTGGCTGCAGCTCTGGTCAGTGTTTTACCATACACCATTTAAAAGAAATGAGGATCCAAACCATCCCAACCTTATCAAAAGGTTTTATGGTGTGGTTTTTTTTTTTTTTTAATTGAATTTTGCCAAAATCAGCACGTTCCAGTGGGCAGTTTTGGCTTGGACTAAATGGCACTTTCCATCAGAAAAATATGCTGTGCCGGAAATTTTTCCACTAGCTCCAGTTATTTTTCATCACATGCTTTCCATTTTTGTGGCAGCTGTGTCAGTCCTCATTTTTGAGCTGGGACGGAGCACACAGGAGTCCCCAGAGAGCAGTTGACCTCCTGCTCTTTGAAGACGGGGATGATTCACTGGAGCTCTCCCCAGTGGCACAGGAAAATCCATCTGCCCTGCTGAGCATCCACAGCCTTTGGAACGTGGCTTATTCCTCCCTAAGAAGGAAACAGTGGGCCTGGTGCTGATGTAGTTTAACAGGAGTCAATGAAATAACTATGAAAGTCAATGAAATATGTCAATTGAGGCCAACTGGGCTGTTTAACCCTCAGACTCTGGGGCTGGTTTCTCCAGCACGAGGCTGGAAGATGGGGTGCTGGCTCTGGGCTGGCTCCATGCTGTTGGCTGTTAATAGATCTTCGTGGTGAGCTGATTGCTCTTGGGTTCTGGCTTGTCTCTCAGCAATCAAGGCTTGGGGAGCTGTAGGTTCAGAGCAAATCTGTGATGGAAGGGGTTCAGGCCTTGGAGCTGCCTGCATTTCCCATCAGAGCTGTTGGTATCCCAACCTCCCTGCTCAGGCACCCCCCATATTTGGGAATAAAAGTGAAAATGTGCTGAGAGAGGCCCCCAAACCCAACCCAAACAGCAGCAACCCGAGTGCAGATGGCTGTGTTTGAAGGGACACCTTTGCACCTGGGCAGGAGAGGTGGGGTGAGTCACTCAGCACAGGCTGTCATTCCACCCCCTGAGTGGCGTTTGTCATCGAGCTTCCCGGAGTGTTACATCCCAGCCCAGCTCCTCCCTGGGGCTACCTGGAAGCACAAAGCTCGCCTTGTTTGAGAAGGAGATAATCAGGTGTGGAGAAACCCTTAGTTTCTCTTCCTGGAAGTTGATCTGTGCCCCTCATTGCACTAAGGATGTCCAGTTCTTGAGTCTTCATCAACACTTACCCCTGTTTACCCCCCCAACAAGAGCAGTGCTCCCACTGAGAGGTGTCCAAACTGAAATGTGGTGTGCTCCCCGTTTTCTGTGAACTAAAGCAGGCAAATCAGCTTTTTTTTTTTCCTGCAGAAGTCCCTCTGAACTCCTGCTCCTCAAGACTTGCCCTCACCTTTCTGGGCAAGCAAAGCATCCCAGGGCTGTGACCAGACAAGAGCATGACCCTGGGTGGGAGGTCTGGGCTCTGACCCTCTCTGCCTTCCCCCACTTCAGATGTTCATGCACAGGCTGCCTTTAATGGGTGGTCTTGTCACTTGTTTACAGCCCTGGGTCTTACAGGCTCAGCGTGCCCCTCTAAGCCCCAACTGTTCAGCCCTTTTGAAGCTCAGCAGTCCCTCCCCAGACAGCCTGGATGGAGGCTGTGACCTCAGGAGATATGGGAGCTGCATCTCCACCCAGCATGGGGATCTCTCTGCCAGCCACCCTCTGCTCAGCTCCATGGGGAGGGTGACTTTACCATTTGCATGAGTGGTGGGTGGGGCTGTGGGGCCTTCCCAGAAATGCCTCCATCCCTGCTTCCCGAGGTGAGAATTGCCACCATAATATGCAGATGCCCACATCCAACCAAGCCACCCAAGGGAGATTGCCGGTGCTTGCCTGGGTGGCCTTGGGCACATCTCTTTGTCATTCAGCACCTCTGATTTCCCCATCCCTGAAAGCAGGGGTAATAATGCTTTCCTGCCTCTCAGGGTGTTGGAGGATTAATTAGTTACTGTTTGAATGAAAGCCTTTTGAATTTGCAAAGCTTTCCATAAATATGCAGAGCTGTTCCTACAGATGGGGCCCAGGTAGGACTGAAACCCTGTCTGCCTCTGCACTGTGAAGATCCTAAATCTGGGGAGAGGTGAAATCTGTGGAATCAGTTCCTTGCACAGGGACTTGGTGATGAGAAAGCTGAGCAGCAGCAAGGCTGGAAGTCAGGCAGGGCACTGCATTTGGGTGTGTTTGTGCTCGCTGTTCTTTTTACGGGGCTGTTGTTCCTGGGCAGGAATCCTTGAACAACCCGGAGAGAGCTGGGAGGTCTGAGCCTCTTCCTCTTCCCCGCAGAGATGTCTCTAGGGCAAGATAAAACACATTAGGAGAGAAATCACAGGCAGTCAGCCAGGCAAGGGGGTCTGTCCCTTGCATCTGTTGGTGCCATGTTTGCACTCGCGCTGTTTGCAAAGATCTCTCCTCAGTTGTCAGCCACCGGAACGCACATCCCGTTTTTCTGGTTAGGGAAAAAACTCGGCTGTTTCTATCTTGGAGCAAACTACAGAAGAACTGAGCCCTGGCATTCCCACTTTTGGTTAGGAGAAAACATTCCTTTTTAACTCCAGGAGGACAGGGAAATCCCAGCAATGTGTTATGTCCTGGGAGATAATGGGAGGAGAGACAAAGGGAAGGCAAAACCACGGAGAGAAAGCTGAGACTGTTAACGTGCATTTAAAACTGGAGGAAAGTGGGAGTTTTGATCCTCTCCATGAAGATTACAGGCCTGGCCAACACCAGCGTGGTTTGGCAGGGATGTGTTTCTTCACCATGTTTTGGGCAGGAGGCCGCAGTTTGTATGCTTTGGTGATTTCCTGTGGCCTGGCATCTCCCCCTGTGATAACAGGGGCTGGATTTGGGTAGGGACAGAGGGAACTGGGTGGTGGGGGCAGTCAGATGAGGGCTGGCTGTTAACCCTGGCTGAAGTCACGCCTGAGTCAGCAGAGTTTCGGCTTTGTCGCGTTCCCACTGTGGAGGCGAGTGAGTCATCCCTGATCCAGCCCAGAGAGCTCCCCGATTTCCTGCTCCAGCTCCGAGCCCTCAGCCCAGGGAGGAAAGGAAGGATCTGCTGTTCTCTTTTTCTGTGCCGTCAAGCTTATTTTTGTTTTCATCGAATCTCTTCAGTCTCAAGTTCCTTCATTTCGGAAATGAGGCTCTCTATGGGTTACTATCTTGATCCCTCTTCACAGCTTCTCATTAAATCCCTCCTCCTTAGCACCTGGAGAGCTCTAATAGGGAGGATGTTTAGCACTGGACCAAAACTCCTTGAACACCATCCAAGGCTACAAGGAAGCCCAAGAAAGAGGCAATGCAGAGAAAACACTCACTTACAGGTGGGGACTCAGCCCATCAAGATAAGGTCTCAGGACAGTCTCAGCTTAATTAGCTTCCCTCTGCTCAGTGCTCCAGCTTCTTTCCCCTCCTCCACACTTGATTTTCCAGCTGTACTGTTCTTTTCTTCCCCACCCAACCACCAAATAAGCATTGGCTCTGCATGTGGTCCCCTTTCTCAGTCTTCTCTCTCGCTTACAGGTCAGAGTTGGTAAGCAAAGGACACCTTGGTTTTCTCCTTGCTGGCAGGCAACTCACTCTGGAGAGAAGGGTCTTGAATTTTTTGTTCTTTGCCCTTGCCTGTCCAGGTGCCCACTTTTCCCAGTGCAGAATTATGATCCTGGACATGTCCACTGGTGCATCTCCAGAGAGGAAACGGTGCCTAGGGATGCGAAGAGGCGAGTGAGAGGCCTGGGATGTGGTGGTGGTGGTGTTGGAGAGGCACAAGAGGTGGGGGGAGGAGAATTTGTAAGGCTAAAACGGAAGGAGGGCAAGCCAAAGGAACAAACATGACAGGCACCAGGTGGAGAGGCAGTTCTGTCCCTGCTTGTGGAGGCAGGTAGAGGGGCAGAAGGAGAGGTGACTTGGCTGCAAGAAGTTGCACAAGGCCACAGGAGAAAGGAGATGAGAGCTGTGAACCCAGGCACTGGAAGGGCGTGAGTAAGAGAGCGCATGGTGGGAAAAGAGCTGAGGAAGGAGCTGGAGTAAAGTCCGGTCCAAAAGGCCTCGGGGGGGAGAGGCAGCACGGAGGGGAGAGTGCTGAGCAGTGGTTCATGTCAGGTGGAGGCACAGGGCAGCCTGCTGGGCTGCTCAGGTGTGTGGCAGCCTGCTGAGCTGCTCAGGTGTGTGGGAACTGGCAGCTCTCTCTCCCCAGGATTAGCTGACGTGCTGGTGGGGCGGGCCGGGCTCGGGCTGCTCCGCGGGGACCGGGAGCCTTTGTGCTTTGTTGCTGAGCATGGGCTTTCAGAGCTTTATTGCAGGAAGGCCTTTCCCAGCGCTGTGTCAGCTCTTTCTGCTCTGCCAGCCTCCCTGCTCTTGCCATGGGGCATGGGTCCCCTCCCCTTGACTTGGGGGGTGAAGCAGAGCAGCTGTGTGAGAGCCAGGCAGAGAAGGGAGAGCCAGGAGCAAAGGCACGCAGTTGTTCCCATCCCACTGCTCTGGTTTGCAGCCCTTTTCCTGGAGAACCAAGAGGCTGGCTGCAGCTGAGGCTGTTTGCAAGGTTGAAGCACAGGCAGCAAGATCTTTTGGTCTGGTCTGGTGTTCATCTCTGGGTTTTGCTGTCTGTTCGGTCTGTGGCCCATCACTGGCCTCTGCTTTTCTTTATTTCTGTGAGGAACACCTGGGACAAACAAAGCCTTGGTCTTGCTTAGGGCCTGTGTGTGAATCCCAGTGGTGGCTCAAGGAATAGGCTTCCCAAACCGTAACAGAGAACAAGTGGAGCATCAGTGGATCAGGCCCTTTGGGAAGGAGCTTTCGTTCAAGTGGATCCTGAGGCTGCTTTGTGTTCTATTTACCCGAGGAGGGAACACTGGCCAGGCAAGAGAAGGCAGCCCTGCTATATCCCAGAGGCATCTCCACTGCCCTGACCCAGTGAAGGGCTGGCTGAACACCTCACTCAAGGCATTGAGTGGTCCTGGGATCACAGTGTCCCTGCTGCCCCTGCTGTGTGCTGGCTCTGGGGATGCACCAGTGACCCCGAGGAAAGGGCCCCGTGTGTTTTCCATTTGCAAGCCAAAGCCAAGCCCGTTTTGGTTTTTTTTTTCATATTTGAGAGGGCTTTGGCTGAGAGCCAGCCCGGGCCAGTTGTGTGCTCTGCCATCTCCCAGTCAGATCCCATACAGCTCCCAGCTGGGGAAGGGGTGCTTGGGTGGTGCAGTTCCTCTTGGGGTTCCCCCCACCCCGTCCTGGTGTTATCTCAGCCCTTTCATGTGCAACCATGTCACCTGGAGCTCTAATCTTGCCTCATCTCTCTCTCATCTCTCCCTTTTCTAAGGCCCCCTCCCCCTGTGCTGGAAACTCAGAGTCCTCTAATCCCTGTGGTGCTCAAGCTCCACACTGAAGTGGGGCAGGGCTGAATCAGTGGATGACAGAGAGACCTCCAGTGAAAGTCTGGATGCCACGGGAAGTTCGTGGGGGTGACTCACAGGAGCCCACTGACTCACTGGAGACCACTCCTTCCCAGCAGTGGGCTTCAAGCCATTGAGTAAACAGGGTGAGGCAGGCACTGTGCTCTGGGAAGAGCAGCACAGCACTGATTTAAATGCCTGGCAATCGATACAAAGCCTCCCTGGCAAGAAGAAAAGGTACCTAACCCCAACATCTTGGCCAGGCGCCACCTCACACCTTTGCTTTTTGCCACCTGAAATTCCCCCGCTGGGATTTTTAGGAGCTTCTCTCCCGTTTCCCACCCTGCCTGTAACGCACCTGTGGCTGTTGGAGGCAGCTTGTGTGGCGTTTCAGACCTCGTTTTCCACTTAAAAATAGGGGAAGACTTGAGAGGTGAGCTCGGAAATACCAGGGGAGAAATCTGTAAGTGCCAGCAGGTGGGAAGTTTTGAGTTCCTCCTGTTCCATCCCGTTTTTCCCCCTCATAGAAAGTTCTTGGACATCTGTTTGTAGTGTCTGTGAGGCATGTGGGGCCACGTGTGGGACATCATTGGCCATTGCCAAGGTGCTGTCTCGAGCTCAGGTGCTTTTTGCAGGATCTTTGCAGGTTGAAAGTGATGCACCGGTTTGTCCTTCTGTAAGATCCGGCTGCTGTGACCCCTCAGTTTGGTTCTAAGTGATGCAGAGACCATCAGGAGTGATCCCTCTGACATTTGCATCAGTCATGATATTGCCACACCAAAGGGTGGCTCATCACACTCCTGCCAAGGGCTGTTTCAATGCCCCGGGGGTGAGATGAGTATCAGGGAACAGGAGGGAGAGAGATTGGTGAGAGGCTCAGCAGAGGCAAGGTTGTGCAAAGCAGCGTGGAGTTCACAGGGTTGTTAACAAAGAGGCATTGAATGGAGGCTCAGTGTTGTGTCAGAGCTCACAAGTGCCTGGAGATCATTTCCAGAGCTTTCTATATGGGGGAGCAAGAACCAGATCTGCAGGTGTGGGAGCCTCGACGTAACAGCACCTGCCGGGCTCTTGGGAGAAAGGGTTTTTAGGGTCAAGAACCACCACTTGCCACTTTGTCTGCTCCCTCCCCACTGCCCCTCACACCTGGGCAGTCCAGACCTTCCTTCCCAGCCCACTGCCTCAGGGCACCCCCAGCTCTGCACGGTGCCCCCCAGGCCTTGCACGACCTGGTAAAAATATCTGGGTTTGGGATCGTGGGGAAAGGCATCAACACAAACCACTTCAGAGGCCAAGGTGGAGGAGTAGGATCTCAGAGGTCTCCACTAATGAGGCCTTGGCACCAACATGTCTTTGGCACACAAGCTGGGCCTTTTTGGTCCTTGACTAAAAAAAAAAAAAAAGTAACCCCACAAAACCTAATGAATAAAAACGCAACGCAGGCAAGCTGCAACCCATCCAGCTAATCCTTCCTCGTGTGCTGGCCGCCCCTGGGAGGTGTCAGCACGGATTGGTGGGCACTGGGAGATCTGGCACGGGACGTGCCAACAGCAGGATGCATCCCAAGCCTTTTCTCTGCTGCACCAACCACACACAGATCGCTCAGCAGGGAAGAACCCAGGCGAATCCCGGCCCTGCACTCACACACACACACATACACATCCAGTTTAATATGTTCAACCCTCTCCAGAGGCTGATTAGTGATTTTATTTTCCCCTCCTCTCCCGGCCCTGCGTGCTCATTGCCATCAATTATCTGTGCGTTTGCCCTGATGAATTATTGAGCGCGTAACGGGGCGAGGGAAGACCCGCCATCCCAGCTCCCAGGAGCGTGGCAGCACTTTTGGTTTGCCCTCTGCCTTCTGCTTTAGGGTGGGGAGCACGGGAAGCTGAACATAAAGAGTTCATCCTCTCTTGCAAAAGAGCCATGAGTTATTCAGCCACCTGGAAAGGAAACGCGATTTCCGTGCAGTGTTTGGGGTTTTTCAGGATATTTTTTTTTTGTTTGTTTTGTTATTTCTTCTGCTGGGTGTTATTTATTTATTTTTTTTTTCCTCCCTTTTCCCCTGAAGCCTCGAGAAAGTTTGGAATGTGTTTTTGTTGAAGCTGGTACGTGTAGGGGCCTGAATCCCAGCTCTGGCAGCATTTGGTTGTTGGCAAGCAGCGCTCACTGAACTGGCACCAGCTTTTTCCCTGGCCAAAAGTCTGGCTCTTTACACTTGGGGAGAGGGTTCTGCTGGACCATTCTGGGATCTAGTTCAGGATCAGCTCCAAAATTCACTTCTTCTCCAATTTATGTCCAAGTCCAGTCTGCATTGATGCATGGATCCCATGGCAGGGAGAAGGTGGAAGAGGGAGGGTAGCACTGGGAATTGTTGCTACCACTCAAGGTCAAGAAAAATCACTTGATTTTTAAAAGGGTCAGTTCATTAATTTGCAGGGAAATCACAGCATAAAGGGAGGGCATGGTAATGACTGAAGTGAGGGTGTGGATTGATCTTTCCTGTGCTCTATATCACATTCCCTGCTAGGTTGGCTGACTGTAACCTTATTTAAGGGGCACAGCTTAGGTGCAGTTAGATGTCCCACGAGGGAGAGACAGGCTGTCTGCCCTTCTCCAAGGAGAAGCTAGTGGCTTTCCATCCTCTCCTCTCTGGAGTTTTGCTCATCTCTTGCTCCTCTGGCACCTCGAGGAGACGCCGGGGCCGCTGCTGCTTCCTGGGCCTCTTTATTGGGATGTGGAAATCCCTGTTCAAAGGGATCCCTTGAGGCCTTTGTGGGGGGTCAGGGAGCTTGTGTGGGAGCAGAGCCAGCTGTGCCATCGCCCCAGCCCCGGGCAGGCTCTGCCTGGGGGCACGAGCCCTTCATGAAAGGGGTGCTGATGAATCCGCTCTCCCCCAGCCCTGGGAGGAGGAGGGAGAGCTGAGCACACCTCCAGCCAGGCAGTGCTGAGGAGGGTGGCGGGCTGTTCCCAAGGCCCTGGCTACGTGCTGGAATTGCTCCCCAGCAAGCTCCCACATGCTCTGGGAGGCTCTGAAGGCTTCAGAGCCAGGCTTTGCTTGGCAAAGCTGTTCCTCACCTCCGTGGGTGTGGGCAGCGCTGCAAGAGGCTCGCTCACCTCCAGGGTGCAAGGAGCAGCATATGCTGCAGGGCATGTTGGACACATGTCCCCCCTCCCCATCCAGCCATTCTTTCCTCATATCCCAGCGTGACATCATCCAAACCCAGCCCATGCCCTCATTTCATCAGGAAGGGCATTGTGGGCACAGACCAGGCTGGTGTCGGAGAAGTCCTTCACCGTGTCCTACTGCTGGGACATCCTCCAGTGGAGAAACGTGGCTCAGATATGACTTTTTCAGAGCAGCAACATCCCTTCCCTCTGGTTTCAGGAGGGAAAACCATGGCAAAAATGTCCCTGGCCACACTGGGAGGGGAGAGGTGCTGGGCTGAGCCTCACAGGGCTCGTGCGTGCAGGCACATGAGGGCACCAGTGCTTTGCTGTGGCTGTAAAGCAGCTCTGGAAAACATTCCTCAGCACCCAGCTGCAGTGCTGGGGTGTGGGGCAAACCAGGGCTTGGCTCAGGGAAGGGGGCAAGTCCACACAAAGCTCTGGAGGCCGAGTTTCGGTCGGAACTGCTGATGGCTGTGGTCAGCTGGTGGCGTCTCCTGGCCGGGCTGGGCTGTTGAGGCTTGTCTTCGGGGTCACAGGAAGGAGAAGGGGAGAGGGAGGAGGCGTAGATGAGATGTGGGGATTGGGATGAGGCTGAGAGTGAGGGGGCAACGTGGAGCCTGCGTGTTTGTGGGTGAGGAGAGTTTATTCTGCCTGCGCTTGTGCGTGTGTGAAACTGCGGGAGGGGGAGCCTTGCTCAGGTTCACTGGAGGAGTCCCAGGTACACCTGCCGGGGATCTGTGGGGGCTGACACTGAGCAGTTCACCCTGGCCTGGCACAGGGAGCCCATTCATCCCCTGCAGGAGCAGGTCAGGGTGACATTTCAGTTAGAAGATGCTGCCTGGTTTCTCTTCCTGTGCGTTTTTCTTTCCCCCGCTTCTCTCTCTTTCGTTACCCCTTCACGTTGCTCACTGTTTGTACATCTTTCTCTCTTTATTATCCCTTTCTTTCCTTTACTCTCAGGCTCCCAGAATACATCCAATTCCAGATTCTACCAGAAGCAGGGAGCAAAACCCGCTTTTCTTGTTCTTACCACCTTGCTTCTCCGTTGTATTTATCATATAAATACTGGCTGTATAATTACCAGAGTATTATCTCTAAATATAAAGATTGGGAAAAGATAGAGTGGCAGCAAAGATGAATGTCAGGGTCAGTCTGGTGGGAGACATTTTTCTCCATCTGTCAGGGGAAGAATCAAGAGGCAGAAGGACTGTCACGAACTGCAGCCACAACTTTTCCCAAGCCCCTTTCATCTTTGCTCCACAGAATCAAGATGGAAGGTTCCTAAATTCTGCTATTTTGGGGTTAAAAAAGGGTCACAGAAATTATCTAGATGGTTCAAGGTGTATGGGCAGTGCTGTAAAGTGATTCTTAAATGGGAATTACTGCTGCCCTGAAATGAGGGCTGAGTCTTTGCAGCTCCTTTAATTACTGATGCAGTTCCAGTGGGATTAAATGGATGTGTGAGTGTGTGTTAGCATATGTTAGGATGTGCTGTGCTGATAAATATCAGCCCTTTAACATGCCTCCAGATACACATGCCCTGCATATTTACCATAATTGAGCTGGTGCCACCCAGAGTTGAAGACAAAAGGAAGGAAAGCCTTATTGATCCAAACTTCTGGTGATCAAGAGCCCTGTTTTGGCTGACTGTGGTGAAGAGTGAAAACAATTTGTGGGGAAGAAGGTGTTTATGAACACCTGATTGAAAGGAAAGAAGGTACAGGTGGATGCAGAAGGTACTGAGTGCCTGTAGCCGTAGCCTGTTCTTGTGTCAGCCGTGCCAAGAAGCAGCAAACAGGATAAATAAAGGATTCCATGAGCCTGATGCCCCATAACCTTGTTGCTTCTCTGTTTCCCTGTCTGGGCAGGGCACACACGCTCATGTCTTCCCATTCCATTGCAGGGCTGCGAGCTCAGACCGTCCTGGTCAATGACACCGTGTCGGGGTTCATCGGCACAGACGTGGTCCTGCACTGCAGCTTCACCAACCCCCTCCCCAATGTGAAGATCACGCAGGTGACGTGGCAGAAGGCCACCAACGGCACCAAGCAGAATGTGGCCATCTACAACCCTGCCATGGGGGTGTCCATCCTCTCCCCTTACAAGGAGAGGGTGACGTTCCGGAACCCTTCCTTCAAGGATGGCACCATCCAGCTGTCCCGGCTGGAGCTGGAGGACGAGGGGGTTTACATCTGCGAGTTCGCGACTTTCCCCACCGGCAACCGGGAAGGGCAGCTGAACCTCACCGTGCTGGGTAAGGCTTTGGAGGGTGAGCCCATTGCTTCCAGCTCAGCAGGTCTGGAGGAACCTGGGGCTTGTGTCCCCGGAGCTCAGGGCAAAGGTGGATCTATCTCTGGGTGTGAATTTTGCCTGGGATGATCTTGCAAGCTGACTGAGAAGAGGTGGAGAGCAGGGAGCCCAGGGCAGGTGGCTCGCTGAGCTGTCACACCTCCTCTTCTCCCCAAACCTCAGTTCTCCTTTTCCACCCATCTACACTCTTAAAGCAGGTGCAATAACAGTGGCCAGTCCCCTGTGGGAGTGGTGAGTTTTAATGAGCTTGTAACTGCCAGGTGAACAGAAAGAAAAGACAAGAGAGAGATCCTAAGCACCAGCAGAGCTTGTCCATGGAGCTTAGGGTTGGGAAGAAACAGACCCACCCAAGGTCTACGTGACTTGTTTGCTCTTCAGTTTCAGCTTCTTTCTAACATAGGGCTGAAAACCTCTGTCAGGAAAGGATTGACTTCCCACTGTGGGCATCTCCACTGTTCTTTCCCCAGAGATGCTCCAGGTGGATGGTGCAAGGTGCATAAGCACTGCTGTAAAGCAGTTCTTGTAGGGGAATAATTGCTGGCAATTATCGAGGACTCACCACAAGGCCTGTCACAGTGGCGCCAGATGTCTCTTGGGATGCAGGGTAGCATTGGTTTGCTGACCATCTCTTTGCTGATAAATTGTTAACTGTGCCCTTCTCCTTCTGCCCTTCCTGGCAGCCAAGCCCACGAACTGGATGGAGGGCACCAAGAGGCCGCTCATCGCCAAGTCTGGCAGGACAGAAAAGATCCTGGTGGCCACCTGCACCTCCTCCAACGGGAAGCCCCCCAGCACTGTCACCTGGGACACCAAGCTGAAGGGGGAGGCCGAGTTCCAGGAGATCAGGAACAGCAACGGCACCTTCACGGTGATCAGCCGGTACCGGCTGGTGCCCAGCCGCGAGGCCCATCGGCAGCAGCTCATGTGTGTGGTCAACTACCAGCTGGACAGGTTCACTGACAGCATCACCCTCAACGTGCAGTGTGAGTGGGCCTGGGCAGGGCCTGGGGCAGGGCTGGGGGCAGGGCTGGGGGCAGGGGTCAGTGCCCAGTCCCTGCAGTGTGTGCGGGATGAAGTCTGGGATAGAGTCTGGCAGAAGGGAATTTTCTGAAGGGGAGATGTTGGTCTGGTGGATGATGCTCTCTTTTTATTTTGAGAGTGAAAACTGGAGTGATCCCCTTGGAATAATCATATGTTTTCTCCTTTTCACACCTTCTCTCTCTGCCTCTGCCACGTCCCTTTTGCTCCCCTCCCTCACATTTCTTGTCCTGTCATCTTTGCCTCCTTGCAATCTCTCTCCTTCCCCCACCCCTGCCCCCTCATCTCTTCCTGTTTCATTTTCTCCTCCTTGCTTTTCCACAACTCTTTCCTTTCCTTTTCCCTCTGTCCTCTCCTTTTTTCCCTACGGCTTTTCCCTCTCTTCCACCCTCCCTCCCCGCAGATGAGCCAGAAGTCACCATCGAGGGCTTTGATGGCAACTGGTTCCTCAACCGCAAGGATGTGAAGCTGATATGCAAATCTGATGCCAACCCCCCAGCTCACACCTACGAGTGGAAGCTGTAAGTGCCTCCAGTGCCTCTGCTCTCAGCAGCACATGTCACCTTCCAAGAGGGCCAGGGAGCCTCTGCAGACACCTCACTCACCCTCTGGTCAATTAGGGCCCAGTCCCATTAGTGTCAGCGGTGTCACTCCAAGGTAGAACCTGTGCCTGTGATGAAACTTGCTGCCAGCAGCACTGCAGCCTCAATGTCCAGGAAAACTTCCTGTTCTCACCTCACTGGGATAATATTCTGCCCTGGTGACGTGAAGCAGCTGAGATGTGACAAGGTGATTAATTTGCCCAGCCACCACCAAGTGCTTCGGCAGCAGAGCTGGAAAATAACCCGGGATTTCCCTGCCTTAAAAGGGGCACAGATAGCACAGAATTTGTCTGTGTGTGAACAACCTTTCCCTGGAATCAGTTCCAGGAGATCCCCGCGTGACTGACATTAAACAGAACCAATCCCTCATCCTCCAGGGTTTCAGCTTTTGGCTGAAAACACTAAAGAGACATGAAAAGTGAGTGAGGGGTGTCTGGGGAGTCAGATGGGAATTGATACAACCTGATGTGATTCTCTCTGCTGCGCTCTCTCTTCTCTAAGCACTCATGTAGCTTTAAAAGAGAAAGATCAAATGGATCCTTTCTTCTTTTCAGCTGGCATTTGTCATCAGGAAAGAGGCTCTCAACATGGCTTTGCAAGGAGCATATTCTCTCTCATTTCACTTCCCAGATCAAACTGTTCAAAGTGAAAGTCTGAAGAGGATTGTTTTTCTTGCCTTTTTTCTAGTCCTCATCCCCAGCTCTCTCCATCTGTTGGTTCTGCCAGTCTGGCTTAAACTCCGAGGGGCTCTTTGGGCTCCTCATAACATTTCCAAGAAAGCCTCAGAGGCCAAGATGCACCCACGGCAGAAAAGGTGCCACTTGAGGCTATTTCTGTGCTCAGATGTTCCTCTTCCCTTTCCTGGAGGTCAGGAAGCAATTACTGCTGCTGCTGTTTTGCTCCTGCCTGGAATGTAAAACCCAGCAGTGCTTTCCTCCCCTCCCTTTTTGGATGGTGATGAGCAACAGTCAGGGGAGCTGTTAGAGGAGGCAGTGGCTTTCTTCAGCATCCCACCCCACAAGATGTACCCTTGCCTCTGGAGATTCAGTGCTCTGTAGGACCAAGGGTGAGGTGTTCTGTTCTTCCATCAGTTCTGGGATCACTGGATTGGTGGAGCTGGGAAAGACTAAAATGTTTGCTATAGGTGTGTGTGTATGTGGACATGGAAAATAACTGCATGTGCATTTAGGCACTTCTTTACAATCCTAATTATACCCCCGTTATTCCCTTTTGTTTCTTGCAAATTGCTGACAATATGTGCACATTTGGGTCGGGAGGAGGGGGAAGGAATTACTTGAGTAATTTTTAATTGCCTAAGAGAAGTAATTACTTTACTTTGCTTCAGTAATTAAGGATAACCAGGCCATGTGTGTCTTTTCCTAACACACAGGGGCTTTTTTATTTATTTTTTTTTTTTTTTGTATCTGCCTTTGTTCATTTATTCTGGTTTTGCATTATTCCAGCCTCACACTTGCTGTTCTGACATGGGCAGGTCATAGATGGCAGGGCTTTAAATCAACACCGTTCTTTGAGAGCCTGAGTTGCAATTAACACTGGCTGATGAGCTGCCCAGGAGTGTTGTACGGGCAGGAAATTGGAGTTGAGCAGGGTCAGGTTGTGTCCTTTTCCTGGCTGCATCAACGGGTACCTTCCAGACAGCACCACCAGCTCCCGGACCTGCCCAAAAGCAGACCTAGCATGTTGGTGCCACCTCTGCGACGCTTTGTGTCACCTCTGGAGCCAACCATGGTCTTTGTCCCCTCCCCAGGCCAAACGGGACTCTGCCAGGGAGCGTGGAAATCCAGAACAACACCATCTACTTCAAAGGGCCCGTGTCCTACAGCGTGGCCGGCACCTACGTCTGCGAGGCCACCAACGCCATCGGCACGCGGTCGGGCCTGGTGGAGGTCAATGTCACAGGTAGGAAAATGCCTGGTGTGCTCTGGAACACGGTGACGAGGAGCTGGGGAGGGAGAGTCACATCTCCTCAGCCTCAAGTGGTGCAGGGGGGGCTGTTCTTTGCTCTGTTCTGGTGTTGCGCTGGTTTGCCGTGGATTTTTTTTTTTAACTTTTCCTCCCTTTCCTCGCGTTGTCTTTTCCTTTCTTGCACCAAGGTACGTTCTGTTTGTTCCCCCCTTGTCTTCTGCTGTGGATTCAGAGAGATCATTGGGCGTGTTAAAAGCGAAGACGTGTCAGGGAGATATTTATTGGAAGGGAGAAGAAGGGGTAGGATGAGGATATGGACTGCCACCGAGGCTGCAAGGCGTGAGATGGATGAGTCATTTGTGCAGGATGATTTGTCTGGTGTTTCTGGTGTTAGGTAACTCTCATGATTTTTCATTTGAGCTCCTTCCAATGCCCTGCTGGTCTGTGCACTGGCTCACCTGCCTGATTTCTGAGGGGCTGTGGGCACTGGAGTGGCTTTGTCTGGGCTCCAGAAAGGAGTAACATCACAGGGTGCAGGCAGTGGGACAGTGGTGCTATGTGGTGTCATCTGAGGCAGAAGGAATTTGATGACTTGTAAATCAGCGTAGCCACAGGAATAAGGAAGAGCCATGTGGAGAAGTTTAGGTAGTGTCAGGGAGAGAAAGGCATGTCGAGAAATAGCTGAAAGAAAAGAAATACCATATGGCAATGGCCTCATTTCAGAGAGTCAAAGTGACATTGCGAGGCATCACCCAGGGGGAAAAGTGGCTGTTGGTGCTTTGAGAGCAGGAAAGGGAAGTTTACCCCATTCCTTTGGGGTAAAAGGACAGATTTGGTTTGTCAGTGGGTTAATGACAGGCAGTGCCCAGCAGTTGTGGGTCTCAGGAGAGCTGGAAGTACCTCAGTGCAGTGAGGTCTGGGCTGCAAACACCCCAGTCACCCTGTGAGCTGGATGGGGCCACTGGGGGCTTCCCAGGGAAATACAGGACAGGTTCCTGGGGTTGTTAGTTCTTCCTGCTGCCCACCCCGAGGCAGTCAGAGCCCTGGAGAGTTGTTTAACCTGAGGGTGATGGAATGGGGTTCTCAGGGGGGCTGAGCTCCAGCCCCCTCCACCCGCTTGCTATGGTGGTAAATGCTGAGCAAGCATAAATATGAGCCCAGGGCAGCTAAAATGAGCAATAGCTCTGTGTTTGGCACCCTCACCACCTCAGTTCCCCTCTCTGTAACATGGGTAAACCAGGCTAATCTTCCTCTATCCAAGTGCTTGGAGGTCAATGGATGGGATGTGCTAATTAGATGCTAATTACCCAGTATTTATTTATGATCATTATCACTGTAGCAGGCCTTTAATTCACACCTCCTGTCCTGGATCGTTGCCTGCTGAGTGTTCTTGGTGCCTGCTTTTCTCTGGGGGCTGTTTCCACAGCTAAAGGCAGTGGAAGAACAGAGCTCTCCTTGCCCAACCCTCCCAACTGCCTGAAGCCAGGGGAAGGTCATGGCCAAAATCAGCTGCTGGCCATGCCATGGGAGTTGCCACCAAAGGCACAGCGTTCCTGGGACAGTGCAGGCAGTGCCTGGAACAAGCTGAGCTGATTCCCTTGGGCGATAGAAATGCATCCCACGCGGTAACTCCAACACTGGCTCACGTTTGGAACAGTGAGCAGAGGGCAGAAGCCTCCAGACCCAGCCACCAGTCACAGAGAAGGAGGTGGAACACTTTTTGCAGAAGATTTTGAGAGTGTGTCTCAGCACCAACTCACCTGCACAGGCACGAGCTCCTCTGGGGACGAGGGGCTGTGGGTTCCCCCTCGGGGTTTTGGAAGTGTGTCCCTTCCTGGTGGTTCTTCTGAGGGCTGGCAGAGCACCGTTCCCACGCTCCATCAGCACAGAGCTGGCAAAGGAAGCGGGGACTGGCAGGATTTTGGGGTTTGGGTTGGTGTCTGCCTGCCTGTAATCTCAGTTTATTCCCAAAGGTCCGAACTGTGGGGTTGAGGTTAAACGAGAGGGAATGAAGGGCACACCCACTGCTGCCCTGACAGGAGGGATTAGCAGCCAACCCAGCAGGCCAGGCTTCCACCACATTAAAAAAAAAAAAAAAAGCCTTTAATAATTCATGGGATCTGAATATGTTTATCCAGCTCTCCCTCAGGACCGATTAGGCCAGTGCTGGGGAGGGCTGAGCCCTCCTCGCTCAGCTATTACAGGTACATTTGTTTGGGTCTTGCAGGCAATTTAGGGATTGTCAGTGGACCACGAAACCTCTTTCAAGAGCTGCATGCAATAAATGGAGTTCAATCTAGCGAGCAGCCAGCCTTGGGAGGAGAGAAAAAAAAAACAACACAGAAGGCTGATGCAGAGAAAACCCTGCAGCAGCTTTTCCCCCTTCTTGCCTCCCTGTATCCCCCCCCCTCCTGCCACCCAAAATCCTTCCTCCAGGCCCCAGAGAGGAGGAGTGCAGGGCTGGTTCTGGCCCCTGATGGGGAAGGAGGCTTGTTCCGAGGGAGAAGGCTGAATGCTTCTGTTAGAGTTATAGCGCATTAAAGAGATTGATAAGTGGAAATTTAATATTTTATTCCAGCAATCTGTTCCTATAATAGCTTCCCCTGCCTTGCAGGACCTTTGTCAGTCGCAGCCCAGCCGTGTAGTGTGACATGTCACTATTTATTGCGGGCGGGTGGGTGACATAATAAAGGGCTGTGGTTGGAGGCTGCACGTGTGTGGGGTGTGGGGGTCCTGGTCGTGGCCATACACACCTGTATGGCCCTAATTTGGATCCTGGCCATGGACATACAGGTGTGTGACCCCATTTGTATCCTTGGTCATGGACACACAGCCCTGTGTGACCCTGATGCTCCTCCTGGCTGTGGAAATGGGCATCCCAGAGGGAATGCCCTGCTGCCCACTCACGTGTGTGTGCAGGAACAAAACCCCAGTGCATTTGCATGTGTGAGTGTGTATGTTTTTATGAACCTGTGCTTTTCTGTGGGCAGCAGAGCTGGTCCATCCCCTGTGCATGTTTGTACCTATATATTTGTGTGTGCAGGGGACGTTCACCCACTTGTGTACTGCCTTCAGCACAAGGAGGGAGATATTACAGCATCTCTTCTCCTCATGGACCTTCAGAGGAGAGCTGGGGGAGCAGGGAGAGGCTGTGCCAGCCCTGGCCTTGGGGGGAAGGAAAAGCTGGCAGGGGCTGATCACCACCCCCCCTTTGCTTGGCTTGCAGCAGGGAGTTATTTACACACCAGCAGTGATCTCGTCCCAGCAAGGTCACTGCAAACAGCCCCTGGGCTGGCTGGAACCCTCTGCCGTGCAGCAGCAGGGGCTTTGCTGAGGCTCAGAGCACACAGGGAAGGCCCTTTCCGGGAAGTCCTAAATCCCAAGCCTAAAGCAGGTGCTCCCAAAGCCTCGCCACCACCGGCCAGGCAGCTTTAAGTGGCAGGATGTGTGGCTGGGGGGCTGAAGAGGAACAAGTCTGGGGGGAAGGGGGGGGTGTCTGTCTGATGCTAATCTTCCGGAGTGTCTGCTGCATCCTGTCTGGTGGCATCTGTGCCAGCGGCCCCCGCGGGAGCAGGGCTTGACTGACAAGTGATAGGTGACCTGGAGGAGAGATTAGAACCTAAGACACGTTTGGCATCTGGCCTGGAAGCCGTCACACTCTGAAATGCCAGTGGCAGCTGCTGAACTCCTGGATTAGTTGCCAGTGGTTTTTCCACCCCCCTCAAACCCACCCGACCGCCTCTCCTCTCCCTCCGTCTGCGCGAGAAACCCCTGGGAGGGAGAGGAAGGGCAGGATCCCTTGGAGGTGCAAAGGGGAAGGGAAGAGGGGCAGCAGTGCTATGGGCTTCTCAAATTCCAGGCTGAGGCAGGTCCAGAGGTATCTCCTTATCTTCAACCGTGTACACAGCGCGGGGGGCAAAGTCCTGGGATAATTTGGCGTGGACTCTTCCGGCAGGGAAAGTTTGCCGTCAGCAATCTGCCTCTTAGAAAAAAAAAAAACAAAAACAAAAAACACCCACATAGTCATTGCTGTGTTTGCTGAGGCCATCTGGGAACTGGGAAGCCCCATGAATCCATTGGAATTAAGGTTCCTGCTCCTCCCCAGAGCTGCTGCCTCTCCCTGGCTTCCTGGTTGTGCTTGGTGTTTGGTTTTGCAAGGTAGAAGGAAATCCAGAGCCTTCCTCTGGAAGAGCTTCATGCATGGAGCAGCTTGGGCTGACACGTGTCCAAAAGGTGATTCCTTGTGGAGTTTGATGTTCTCCTCAGTACCCATGGCTGCAGGGAGAAGTTTGGCTGGTGCTGGGTTTTTTCCTTGGTCTTTATGAGTGTGCCTTCAAGAAGAAACGTGTCCACAAGAAGTAGAGTCTTTTAAAATATCCAAGTGGTGTGATGAGCTTTTGAAAGCTGGTTTCCTGTGGATCTGCATATCACAGAAGAATTACTTGGTGTCTAAAAATACACTTTTTCTGATCTGGGCCCGTCCTGCCCTTTGGGAGCAGCCTCTTGTCCCTGTGGGTTCTCTGATGTCTAATGAGGTTTTAGCTCCCACCTCTACCAAGGATCCCTCTCCAGCTCTCACCCAGAGCTTTATGAGAGGGCTAATTTTGGATCATTCTCCTTCCGTCAGATAGCACTGGAATTGGCCAGCAGGTTCAAAAGGCGTTAGAGAAGGGATGGATGGGCAGGTGGGATGATTTGCATGCGCCTCATTTTTACTGGAAGCCAGCCATGAGAAGAGAGATGTGGGTTTTTAAAAAGTCTCATTTTTGAGGCCACTCCGGCGATGGGGAGGGTTTGTCACTGCAGTGGCTGCTCTGCTGTGCCCAGGGGTGCTGCAGGGGGAAGGCAGGAGGTGCCTGGAGCCACGGATGGAGGGATCAAAGGGAACCTGTGGGCTCGGCCGGGTGCCAGAGCGGAGCCCAGGGTGACCCCCTGGCATTCCCAGCTGCTGTCCCAGAGGTCCAGCTCCTGGCACGGGGACAGGAAGCTGGGCTGAATGCAACAGCTGGCAAAGCTGGGCACGGGCAGATAGTGTTGCTGCTTTAATTCCTATTCATACAGCACTCCCTCTTTTTATGAGGGCTGGGGGGGGGATGGCAGGAGGTGGGGGGGAGGCTTTTTATGCTGGCATTAAAGCCTGGCTTGTTCCCCCTCCCTCTGCTCTGCTGTCTCCTGTTTCTCCAGGCCACTTTTCACAGTGGCTTTAATTCTCTCCAGACTCTTCCTAATGGATTTTTCACATGGGGGCCCCCAAGCACGCTCAGGAATCGCACCAGTTTCCAGAAATTTCACGCCCCCCTTGGGCACAATAAGAGGGCTCCTTTTCCCACACTTGCCCCCTCTCTCCACAGGCTGTAACTCTTCTCTCTTTGCACCCCAGACACGAAACCAAGTGGTCAGACCTGTCCCAGTCATTAATTAACCAGGGAGCTGGGTGGGGGCACCCCGGCAGGGGCCAAGGCACAGGTGACACGCAGGTCCCCGCTCACCACCTGCCTTGGCACCGAGGCACCTTGTTGCAAGGCAGAGGCACAGCCCTGCAACACTGCTCCCTTCCCAGGGAACATTCCTCCCTTCCTGGCTCATCCTGCCCTCGCTGCTCCTGCAGCCCAGAGGCCATGGTGAGGGTCGCCAGCAGTGCCCACCCCGCTCCGGAGCCATCACCGGTCTGTGCCGCCATCCAGTGGCAGTGCCGGGCTCTGGAGTGGTCAGGATCCTTCCTCCCTGGGCCACTGGCCCCTCGGTTCTGCCCGTCCCCCCACCCCAGGGTCTCCCACCTTCCCCATGGCATCCCCAGAGCCCCCCTCGTGCCCGCTCCAGAGGGACGCGGTGGGAGGAAACCGTGGCCAAGGAGGGGATGATTTCGGCTGCTGGCTTGTGATCTCTCCCCATCCTTCCTCTCCCTCTCTTCCCACAGTTCGGGTTTGTTTTCTCTGGCATGGGAACTGGGCCACTGCGAGGAGGATGGGGCTGGGATGGGATGGGAGCAGAAAATAGTTCCGTGTGAAGCCCAGGCGTGAGCTCGTGCTCGTGTCCACGGCGTTGGCAGTGCCAGGGGGGCGGCACGTGGGCAAGGTGCTATCTCAGGGGTGGGCAGCACAAAGGGCAGGAAAAAATAAATATCTGCAAGAAAGGTAGAAAAACGTCTTTCCCACACACACACACACACACGCTTTCCAACCTGGACTGCTTAACGAGGCTTTGAAGGGAAAAGTGGGCCAAGCTCCTTCAGGAATCGGGCACACACTGCCCCTCTCAGATCTGTGTTCCAGAGCAGGGAGGCACAGGGATCAGTGGTGGCTTTTAGGGACGCTGCACACCATGTCTGGGTTCTTTTCAGGGGTGGATTTTGGGGCCCGAGGTCCCGAGCACAAAATCAGCCTTGCTGTAGGGTGGGAAGAGGCTTCAGATCGGAGCTGTGGGAAAATAAAACACAGAGCCCCTGGGGACTGAGCGGCTTACCGGTCTTTCCCTGCTCCCACTCAGCCTCCAGGTGGTCCCTGCTTTGTGCACAGTTTTGGGAATTGGGCAGCACGGGGCTGCAGAGGCTGTGAGGGTGAGGAGCAGCTTGGGGAGGTGGAAGGAGCAGTGTGGTTGAGGCCGAGCCCTCAGCGGCCAAGACTATGGACGTGACTTTTCCTGCTGTCCCTGCAGAGAGGTTTTGCATTAACCAGCTGGCTGTGACAAGCCTTCTGTTGATGCAACATGTGGTTTTGGCTTTCCAGAAGCCCAGCCCCAGCTCCCTGTGCTGAAAGACATGCCCTTGCTGCTGCTCCAAAGGCTGCCTTTGGAAAAATGCTGCCTCCTGCCTGCACAGCATCTTGCTCCTCGTTCTGGCTGCAGCAGGGACCCCCCCATCTGCCTGTCCCCAGCCCACTCTGCCCAGTGGGCTGCTCTCTGTGTGGGTTCAGCCTCATGAGGTTTTGCTCAAGGCAAGGCAGCACTGCAGAGACCAAGATGCTGTTGTCGTCTCAGGAAAGGCAGGAATAAATCAGCTTTCAAGCACAAAAAAAAAAAGCCCCATTTATGGATCAGGCCAGCAATTGCTCAAATTCAGTGCCCTTGTCCAAAATCTGCAGCTGTTTCAGGAACTGCCTCTGTTGGGGGGAAGCTCTTTTCTCCCCCTCTTGCTCAGCTGTTGGGCTAAGCTGTGCTGCAGAATCCCACTCCCTGCCAGCAGGGACATGAAGAGGGGTAGGAGGCAGACACTGCCTCATATCCCTTTGGAATCTGCTGCCTTTGAGCCCTGGCAGCTCTCTGGGAGGGCACGTTGAGATTGCTGCTCGCCCTGCACCTTTCCTTGGCTGCTGGGGTAAAAACAAGGGCCAGGAGGCTCCAGAGCAGCACCAAAGGTTTGCAGCTCAGAGCAGGGCTGGCAGACAGGCCTTGGGGGTGGGAAAAGCAGTAGGAGAGGTCTGAGCCTGGTGTGCAAGGGCAGGGCTGCCACGGGGCATTAACCAGGCGCCTGCTGTCTAAACTCAGAGGCAGGTGAAGGACTGAGACGACCATGGGGTGCTTAATGCCTTGTGGACACGGGTGTTCAACAGGCACTGTGTGAAAGCTGAGTTTGGCCAGGGGCTTTAACTGTGCCCAGGGAGCGTCAGGAAGTTGATTTAAGTCCTGGATCAAACTTTATCTGTGCCAAAGTGTAGGTGTCGAACTGCATGAAAGGGAAGAGAGCTGCTTTCTCATCTCTTTTTCTCCTTCTCTTTTGAGTTATTTATTTTTTTTTTTTTTAAATGGGTCAGGGTAACTGTAGGAACAAGATTAGCATGAGTAGTGGCACCGGGCTGGCCGTGGAAGAAAAAGAAGCAGTGGGAGGTCTGTGTCCCTGTGCTGCAGAGAACAGTCACCAGGGTCAGCACACGGGGTCAGGAGCCAGCAGGACTCTGAGCAGCCACACAGCACTCGTGGGTGTGTGGGTGGGAGATCACAAGGTGCTGGTGCCTTCTGCTCTGGACCGAACCGGTCGTGGTCTGGGCTGGGGTGCCGGGAAGGGGGTACAAAGCCGGCGTGTCCAAGCCTGGCACCTCCCGGGAGCAGTCGTGGCATCCCGGTGCCCACCTCTGGGCTGGGGTTTTTGGGGGTGGCTCCCCGTCCAAGGAGCACTCCGGGGCTGCCAGTGCTCCCCCGGGAAACTGGAACTGGAAAAAATGCCACCCGCTAAAGCGGAAAGCGTCCGGACTCAAGACACTGGGCTGGTGGGATCTGAGCACGTCCGGAGAGACCAGGTGGGGTGGGGAGGGACAGACACACTGCTTTCCAGCCTGCGGGGCTCCTGCATGAGGCTTGGCCAGCTTGGCACGGCACGCCGCCTTCCCCTCGCTGAGGCAGAGCTGACCCCCCCCCCCCCCCACCCAGAGGACGCCCCTATTCCCTTTTCCCTAGTTTTTCCCTTCCCTGTTCCTTACCCTCATCTTCCCCCCCCCCCCCCCCCCCCCCCCCCCCCGCCCTCCCCTCCCCAAACTGGCAATGAGAGCATGGAGGGAGGGGCGCGTTTCCGCATGGTTTGACACTGTTCCCCCTTCCATCTGTCTTTTCCTACCCAGAATTCCCCTACACCCCGTCTCCAATCGATGATCACAAATCCATGGTGCAGCCGAACATCCCCACACCGGTGATTGGGGGCATAGTGGGAGGAGTCTCGCTGGTCCTGCTGGTGGCCGTGGTGCTCTTTGTGGTACTCCGGCGCCGGCGTCACACCTTCAAGGGTGACTACAGCACAAAGAAGCACGTGTACGGCAACGGCTACAGCAAGGCCGGCATCCCACAGCACCACCCCCCCATGGCCCAGAACCTGCAGTACCCCGACGACTCGGACGACGAGAAGAAGCCGGGCCCCTTGGGCGGCAGCACCTACGAGGACGAGGACGAGGAGGCGGGCGGCGAGCGCAAGCTGGGCGGCCCCAACAAGTACGAGGAGGACGCCAAGAGGCCTTACTTCACCGTGGACGAGGGGGAGGCCCACCCCGAGCCCTACGACGAAAGGACACTCGGCTTCCAGTACGACCCCGAGCAGCTCGACATGGCCGAGAACATGGTGTCGCAGAACGACGGGTCTTTTATTTCCAAAAAGGAGTGGTACGTGTAGCCTGGCACCACCACGTTTGCTGCGCCCAGCGCACACACACAAACACACACCATACACACACACCATACACACCACACACGAGTGATGCCCTCCCGCTCCCCTGCGCCCCTCGGAGCTTGCACACCCGCGTCCCCCCCTGCACACACACACACTCACACTCGCACACACAGACACACACGCGCCCCCAGCCAGCCCCAGCATGGACTTTTGGACACTTCCAGCACTGGCACGGAAGGGCTGGGGCAGGGAGAGAGGAGGGCAGCTTTGCTTACAGATCGGTTTTTTTTTTGGTTTTTTGGTTTTTTTTTTTGGGGGGGGGGGGGGGGGGGGCATTAACGGGAGGTGGGAGGTTGGGTAATTATTTCCTCTCTCGGTTTTCCGGTTTTTCCGGTTTTTTTGATTGGTTTACTTTATTTTTTTTTTTTTTTTTTTTTTTGCCTTTTAATTTCTCGACGACTTCTCGTCCCCCTTCTGTGGTGTTTGTATTGGTCGGTGGCTTAGGTGTTACTCTTTGCTTTAACGACTGTTGCCCAGCCTGTATAGTACACTCTGTTTTGTGTCTTCATGTCTCAGAGTGCCCTTCAGCCCCCTCCCCGAGGGTTCCTCCTCCCGCTCCCACCCCCCTGAAACACTGGAATTTGTTTGTATGTTGTCTTGTTTGTTTGTTTTTAACCTTGGGGGGGGAGGGGGGGGTCCTGTCCGTAGGACAGAGGCCAGGAAAGTTTATGGCAATGGAAGCGTAGGTGCCATTTTATCAGGTGAATGGATTGGGGTTTTTTTTCCCCCTCATCGCTTTTTTTGTTTTCCTTCCGTGGGGTCTGGGTGACATTCCCATTGCCTGCTGCACACCTGGAGAGATCCACACCCAGTTTTTAATGACTCAATAAAAGGAAAATGAGGAGGAAGGGGGGAAAAAAAGCGCCCTGGACCAAACCCCAGGTGCACGGGCTGATAGCAGAGCGGGGAAACGAAACTGCCATTTTCCCTCCACAATTTATTATTTCCTGGCTTTTCGTTTTCTGTCTTTGTCTGAGTGTTCTTTTAAAAGAAAGGAGTATTTATTGCTGACATTTTTCCCCCCCGTGATGGCTCAGAGAAATGCTGGCTCTTTTTGTTCTTGTTGCTGTCGTTGTTGTCGGTACCAGCCCCAGAGCACTTCACTGGGGGCACAGCTGTGTCGGGCACACACCGACTGGGGAAGGGACCAACCGAGCACACTTCGCTTCCACACACTCACTGCCTTCAGCTCTGCACGCCCTGGCAGGGCAGGATCAGCCCCTAGGTTTTGTTATACCACTAAGACTTAATTGTCATGTGTTTACACTTTTATTATTTTTTTTTTTTTAATTCTGATCAGAGCATGGGGGTGCTGCTTTTTCTTCTTCTCTCTCTCTCTCTCTCTCCTAGCAACAACCCCAGCCTTGGCTGTGCCACGTAGTTGGCATTGATTGCCACTTCTCCAATATCACATCCCTCTTCTAAGCACAGGCTTGGTAGACAGGGTAGGAGTGATTGAGCCTGGGGTATTGATCTCGTCCTCCTTCCCTTGAGCCACTGTGTTGTGATGGGGAGGTTTGGATTGCTGCTATCTCTGCTCTGTGGATAAATGGGATTCCAGACTTCAGGGCCCTCTGCCTCACACCGACCATCTCCAAAATTAGATTCACTGGGTTGGGGCTTATTTTTCTTCTTGTGGGTTAATTTTATTTTATTTTTTTTTTAATTTGATGTATAAATAAATCTTTTGTTTGAAAAGAAATCCCCAGTTTTCTGAGCTGTATTATCATGCACATCTAAAAATAGCAGGACTAATTTCTCCTCCTGCCTTACCCGCTGGGTTTTGTTCCGTAGCATCCAGTGGTTTATCCTGCTACAAAAGGGAGGGTGGAGAGGCAGACCCACACAGATGAGTCAAGGTCAGATCTCTGATCCAGGCAGCTTCCAGTGCTCCCCTTCACTGTGTGGTGCTTGGTCCAGACCGCATGAAGCTCAGCCTGAGCCATCCACAGTTTGTCCCTTGCTCTGATTGCGTTAGTGGGGAAGGGGAGTGGGAAATCCAATTGTTGGCCTGTAATCTTCCTGCTGTTCCTGCCAGCCCTTCAGGCTTCCTGGCTTCTGGTAGAACAGCCACATGCCACAGGAAGGCTGCTTTATGTCCTCTGGAAGGCAGGGCAGACAGAGATTCCCTTGGGGTCTCTAGGGCTGAAGCTTAAAAAATGAGGCTAAAACCTTCCTGGGTGCGTCCACTGCCCCCAGGAGCACCCTGATAGCAAGAAACATCCCCCCCAGTAAAGGAAATAAAATCTCTTAACATATCTCTGATGACTAGTCAGGGCTGGTGATTAGGAGTGGGAATGACTTCCCTGCAGTGCTTTGGGATAGCAGCATGCACAGAGCTTTAATTCCCCAAAGGAATCTGTAATCTGGACCAGGGCAGGCACAGCTGAGGGTTGTACCTCAGCCACAGCTCACCCCAGTGTCACACAGGGCGTGCTGCAGAGGGAATTCCCAGCAAAGTCCTTCTCCCAAGTGAGTAATCCTTTAGGTCTGCATTTCACAACCAGGCTCTAAGCAGGACTGGGGCAGCGTCTCCAACACCAGACTCTGGGTGGTCCATCACCAGAGTGCAGTTGGTGGCACAGACACACTCTGTGAGGGGATGGGTTTGGAAGAAAACAACCTTTTATAAGATCTGCAGGGTCCAGCAGAGGTTCTGCGTGCTCTTCATTAGTCACAGGCAGGGGCCACTGCTCTGAGCTGGCAAATTCCCGCTGCACTGACCCCACAGGGAAGCTGTGCCCTAAAGACCAGAGGCACAAAGCCTGGCAGACAGAGCAGGAGGGCCTGGGAGAGATCAGGACAGTGTGGATGTTCCCAAGTTAAGGTGTGGCTTTCAGGAACTGTGAACAAGGAGCCCTGAGCAATCTGCTTTGGGTAGTTATTACTTTGCATTTGGAGGTGTCATTTTTGGAGATGGCTTATTTACTGCCTGTGCACACACTGTCCACATAATTCACTGAATGGGGCTCAAAAAAACCCAGGGAAAGGAAAGGAGGTCTTGGAGCAATGTTGTACTTCCAAGCTCGTTCCCTTTCTGCTGCAGCACATTTTTTTCCACCCCAGCACTGCACCAGCACAAATGTAGGACTCAGCTCAGTCACTTACCTCATCACAGTGCTTCAGAAAAGGGGTCAAACGATTATTTTTCATCCAGAACCTGAACAAGCCTGGGGTGGAAGATCCTTAGGCAGCGTTGCCTGGCACAGCAGTGAGGTACCTTGCCAGATCAAGGGTCAGGAGGGCATTCTTCTCATCCTTGGGCCCTCCAGCATTGCTCCCTCTATGCAGTTGTCCCTGCAGCCACAAAGAAATGCCACCTCTGTGCTGGGATTTGCTTCTTGCTGTCCCATGCAAGGTCAGCTAAATGGCCAGGAGACTCTTGGGGTGGCAGTTAACCAAGTGATTAGACTTTAATCCATTAAAAAAAAAAAAAGGCAGAAGGAAAAAGAAGTGTGGGGGTGGAAAATCAGATTGATGTTACATCTGAGATCTGTTTTGGCCCTGTAATAGCATCACTGTCTTCTCTGGGTTAAATTGCTCGGAGGGAGCCCTTGAAGGTAATTAGATCAGGTTTTCCAACATCATCAGGAAGAAAGTGGTGCCTGTCTCTACCTGGATGCAGGGGGGAGCTCAGGAGAGATGCCAAATTGAACACCACCTGCTTCCTGGGGGGTTCTGCAGGGGAGGGAATGGTGCTGGGGACCCTGCAGTGCTCACCTTGCAGGGACAACCTGCCCAGTGACCCCAGTGGCCTCTTGGTGCCTGGGCTGTGAAGGGGTCAGAGGGACAATCTGCTCTTTCCTCAGGGGACGGTGTCACTTGTCCCTCTGTGCCCCAGTTTCTCACAGTGGGCAGATTGTGCCAGGCTGGAGTTTCACAGCTGCCCAGGAGCTCCCAGGCTGGGTGACCCCTCGGGGACCCTCAGGCTGTCTCGAGTGAAAAAATCCCCTGCTTCTCCATCCCCCCTTTTCATCAGAGGTGCTAAGGAGGTGTTGGGACCTGGGAAAAGAGCAAGTGGAAGCTTCCAGTTGGGAGAGGGAAGCTGTCCCCATCCTCTCCTCCCCGGTGCTCGGGAGCTGCTGCTCTCCAGGAATTGTCCCATTTTGCACCAGTCCTGAGCTGGTGTGCCCCATTAGGGGTCCCTGGGCTGGCTTTTGTGCCTGGGAAACGCCTTCACCCTGCTGGGGACTGCGTGTCAGTGCCTGGGGGCCATGGCTGGCTGCCCCACCTCCCTTTGGAGGGATCATTGTCCAGATCCCCCATCCTTGCCAGTGAAGAGACATATCAGCGTGGTGCTTCTTCCCTTCCCCATCCTGATCCTGGATGGCAGCCTTGAGGGGGAGCTCAGGCTGAGCCCTGTGGGTCTCGTGACCCCAAACACAGGTGAATTTGGGCTGATCCCCCCTCTGTGTGTATTCAAGGAGCTGTACAAGCAAACCCATCTGTGTCACAAGCCAAAAGGAGCCTGTGGTTTTATTTACAAAGACACCCCAGCTGTTTTCCTGCTGGGGTTTATCTCTAGGATTATTCATTGCTATTCACCCTAGTGATGTTATTTTCCCTTATTTAATTACCAGGGTTATTTTTTTTCCCCCTGTTAAGTTATTTTCATTCAACTGGGGGGGGAGGGGGGGATAAAAAATTAAAAAAAGAAACAACCTGAGGATTTCTTCATGAAATAAATCAACAAACTCAAGTGGTTACACCAAATTAATTGCAAAGACATGAGGGACAAAGGGAGCCATTTTCCTGATGTTGAGTCAAAAAGAAACAACAACTGTTCAGCAGAAATCACAGAGGGTTAGAGAGAGAGAGAGAGAGATATTCCAAAGATTGATCTTCAAGCAATTAGAGAGGGGAATGTGATTAGAACAGGGGCTGCTGCTCTGCTTTGCTGTTTTCCTTTCCCATGCACAAGCACACACACACACACACACAGGCACACCAAGTTTTGGGAGTTTGGGGCTCCAATCCTTGGGTGGAAGGGAAGCCCCCCATGCCTGAGGGAGTCAGATGTGTCGTTCCTGCAGGCTCAGAGGTCTCCTGGCCCAGTTTGA
>NW_020956168.1:334831-441280 GCF_003031625.1 Empidonax traillii | reverse complement strand
TAGAAAACCAAAAAGAAGGAAAAACTCCATCAAAAGCTGGTAAAAATGAGGACACTGTCTGTAGCTGGGGAAGTCCTGAAGTCGCTGTTGGCTGTGGCAGATGGGACAGGCTATTGGAAAAATGTCAGTACACACTCGCTTTCCTTATATTTTCTCCAGGCACGTGGAATTAGCTGGGGTCAGGGCAGGATACAGGGCTAGGCCAGCCTTTCCTCTGACACAGGGGGGTGTTCCTGTAGTGCAGCACTTGCCTGCCGTGGAAATGGGGCATCAAACCCCTGTAAATGCTGTAGGGGTGCTGAGGGTCTGCTGGGAGCGGGCGGGGGGTGAGATCAGTCGCTGCATCTCTGCGTCTCCATCCCTGATCTCTGCACTGGCAAAGAACAGTTTGCCTTTCTCCTTTCCTTCCCAGCTTCCTGGCTCTGAAGGGATGCTACAAAGGAAGCCTTGTTCCCAAAGATCAAGGGCAGACTTTTGCAGGGGAGGGAGAGACGAGGCGAGCAGGAGATCAGAGGGAGCGTGCGTGATGTCCTCGCGCTGCTACCAACAGGCACTCCGTCATGGCTCTGGCCTGGAGAGCAGAATATTCCCTGGAAAACGGATTTTTGCACCCAACTTCAGCACGGGGGTGATGGGCTGGAGGTCTGAACCGGATCTGATCCGTCACGGGGAGAAAGGGAGAGAGGCACCCACCCAAATTTGAACTTGAACTGGTCTCCGTGAGTTGGGTGGGGAGGGGAGCGTTCAGGATTAGGCTGGGAAGGAGTGGTTTGGTGCAGATTGTTCATTCCCTGTCAGCAGGAGTGGAGGCTGTGCCAGAGCAGCAGGAGGCTGATTCCAGGCTGGTGATCAGTGCCCTGTGTGCTGCCTGGCAGGAGGATGGTGATGGATGTCCTGGGTGCTGCTGCCTGGCAGGAGGCTCCTCCAAACCCTGTGCTGCTGTTGGAGCCAGTTCTCAGTCCTCCTGCTGAGAAAGGAGTGTGCTGGGCACCTCCCTTTGGAAAGGGTGGAAGAGAGCCTTGGGAATGCTCTCCTCAGGTGCAGTGGGAGGGAAAGGCAGGGATGCTCCTGTCGTTAGGCTTCAACGTGTCCAAGGGAGATGTGACTGCTAATTGGGCTGTAATCTATCTGTCCACATATCTTCCCCCTCTCATTTTCCCACCTGCCAGCTCACTTTAGCCAGGCAAAACGTTGGAAGTGCAGCTTTGCTTCAGCTCAGCCTTTCAGGGCAGTGACCACGGCAGCGATGCTGAGGGGCACCATCCCACACAACCAGATCCCAGCAGCTGGCTCAGCCACTCCAGCCAAGTTTGGGGGTGGGGGAGAAACAAAAGGAGCACTGGGGGAGCTGGGTCTAAGATGGGAAGGAGGATAAGAGGGGCTGTCTTTGCCCGTGGTCCTGCTGGGACGAGCCCCTGGGAAATGCTGCTCCGATTTCCCAGGCCGTGTCTTAGAGTTAAGCGATGATGGATAAAACCCATTGCACGGGGCCTCTTCTCAGCAGCTCAGGTTGCAGAGGGCTGAACACAGCAGGAACAGGCTCCCATGCAGTGCCCCCAAGTATTGTGTTTCTCTGGAACAAACCAGAAACACGTTGGGGTGGAGGGGGATGCCAGCAGTGCACGCGGGCCCGTGGAGAAATGGCAGCGTGGCTTGGATCCCTTCTCCAAGCCACATCTCTGCAGGAGAGCACTGCTGGCCCCAAAAAAGTGACTTCAGAGCCCTGGGGATCAGCTGGGAGGCAGGGGAGGAGCTGGAGCAGGGCAGGAGGAGGTGAAACAGGGGGTTGTGTTTGCTGTGCGCCCAGCGCTGAGCGTGGTCCAGCAGCAGAGAGTGTGGACCAGAGCGAGCACGATGGGATTTCCATCCCTGGAGCTGGGAGATGCGTGCAGAGCTCAGGGCTGGAATGCCCGTGGTGGAGATACAGAGCCAGGTCCCCATCTGGTGCGAGCACATCCAACTTTTCTGACTACAATGGAGTTATTATTTCTGCCCGTTCAGATGAATGTGGCCTGAGAGGAGGATTTGTGGTGAGTGAGGGTGAGAGAAAGCCCAGCGGAATCAGGGAATTTCCAGGTGATTTGCCCAATATCCCTGGGCACAGGCACCTGGGATTAATGCCTTGCATGACACCCAGACCAGACGGATCTCCCAGGGATCTGCATGCGTGGCAGGCTCAGAACTGGAAGAGCAAGAGCCAAAGGGCTCCAGCAGGCAGAGGAAATTGGGAAACATTAAACCAGGCTGTGTCTGTGAAGGGGTGGGGGCTCAGGGGCACTGGAAACAGGTCAGTTCAGAAATACATGACCTTCAATCACAAATGCCTTGTGAGGTGAGAGGCAAGCCCTGCTCGAGTTCAAGTCAGAGCACACAAGGTCACACACCCCATTAAATCTCCTCGAGCTACCCCTGGATAAATTGGTCTGAGAAAAACTTACAGTGCTGGGCAATTACTTGCAGCAAAATATGTTTGATTAGGTTTTTCGTTTGTTTTTTTTTTTTTTCCTCTCTCTTTTTTCGTGGTTTCAAATTATTTGCAATCTTGGGTTTGATTTGTATGAACATATTTGTTGGAGGAAATTGCTTTATGCAAATGTATTCCAGCTGGGGGACCTGTGACACTGAGAAGTGCTGTTGAGCCTCAGATGCCCTCGGTGGTGGGGGCTGGTTCACTCCTCCTCCTCCTCCTCCTCCTCCTCCTCCAAACAAACCATTTCACAGCCTCCCCAGACGTGTTGGGATGCAGGCTGGCTCTTAGATAGCGTTTGCAGAACAAGGATCAGCCTGCAAAAAAAAGAAAAATTAAAAATGGATGTGTGTTGCACTGCTAAAATTTTACATACTGGCGAGCAGGAATCCGGGAGTCAGGCATGGTCTTGCTTAGATTTTCACCTGAAATGTAGGTTAAAAATGTTGTATCACCCTCCAGGGGCTGAATTATTGAAAGGCAGGGATTTATGGATACCTGCCATCAGAGCTGCTCGCTTAACCTCAGCAGATGAGGTGAGTGTGGCCTCATCTGACTAAGCCCGGCTCAAGGTGAGTTAGGGACGCTCCCTCCTCTGCACATTTCACAACTGCTGGCCCAAACCCAGATCCTGGCAGAAAACAGGCAGGGTTTTGTTTTGTTTTGTTTTTTTGTCTGAATGGTTTGGAGTTTGGGGAAGAAACTGGTTTAATGCAAAGAGGCACTAAATGGTCTTTCTGCGAGAAAACCGCCCTGGGGTTTGCCAGGGAGCTCAGGAGGTGAACAGGGATCAGATCTTTGGGGATCAGAGGGATCACATGGAACACTCATCCCA
This sequence comes from Empidonax traillii, assembly GCF_003031625.1. NCBI lineage: Eukaryota > Metazoa > Chordata > Aves > Passeriformes > Tyrannidae > Empidonax > Empidonax traillii. Next base: position 437,978 of record NW_020956168.1, on the reverse strand, counting down.
AGGCCCAATAATTCCCCCAGTGTGCAAAAGAGGGGCGGGCAGTGCAGCTGCTGCCAGCTGTTGGGATGAATGCTGCAGCTGTCTGGAGTGATGAATGGAGGCCAGAGTGGGAATGCCAAGTTGGAATGGCTGGAGTAAACACTCTGGGAATGATGGCATGGGGGGCTTTGTAACGGGGAGGAATCACAATTAAATAGAAATTAGTTATTTAAATGGTCACTTCCTGGGGTTTTCGTTGCCGTCCGATTTAACTTAACTTTTAATTTGCATAAGCAATAAATGTTTAATTATGTTATTAATATATTTGAGTTGAGGAGCTTATGGGGTTTTATAATTGGCATTTAACTAGATAGTTCCAGCGTATTAACTGATGTTTTATAGCTCCACACGAGGTTTCCCAATTATAGCTGACCTAAAAATTTGCTTGGAGGACCTGCCTTGAAAGTGTTACCTGAGCAACAGAACAGGGGGAGCCGAAGAGGAGGATGCATGTGGAGCCTGGCCCTGACTGGAGGGATGTGCACAGGCAGCTCTGCACCCTCCACACAGGCTGTGAGAACCCTGTCCCCTCCCGAGGATGCTCTTTCCTCAAGTCCCAGCACGTCCCCTGTGTCAGAGAGGGGTCACCTCCCCTCTCTGGGAGTTCAGCTGAGCTGAAAAGGCTGATGCCCAGCAGGGGATTAGGGTGGGGGGAGAGAGATTTAGAGCTGGGGAAGGCTTGTCCTGGCTTCCAGTGTGACCTTGGGACTGATCAGCTCTGGCAGCCTCTGGGACTCTCCGTTCAACTCCCTCTTGACAACTCCTGAGACCTGTCAGTCAGCCACTCTAAATCTACTTTCCATCCCATCTCTGCGCTTATTTGATGAGATGACTGGTTTAGTAGGCAAAAAATGACATTGTGTTTGACTGACAAGACCCATTTCCCATGAACCTTGTAGACTGTCATTGATTATGTTCCCTCCTCTTAATTCTTTATTAACTGGAGCCTGTGTTTGCTTTTTCTTTGCTGCCAGGAAAATCACCCTATAGGATTCGAGGCTTTCTCTGTGCCCTCTTCCATTCTGCTAGAATTTAGCCTTCTGGAACTGAACTATTTTAACAAATAGTAAAAACCAACAGCAGCGAGTTTGGAGTCTTGTCATCTAAGTCTTTCAACCTCTCTGTTTGCTTACAGTAAGTGGAGTATCCAAGGAGATGGTGTCCAGCCAGCTCCTCACTCCTGTCATCCTCAAACACCAGGAAATTGTTTTGCCATCTCAGAAGCCACAAACAAATGTGTGTTGGTCTCCAGAGACAGTTCATGAATAGTTATTCAAATCTCCTGCCTTTTCTGAATCATTACAGGCCTCTTGACCATGCCCATCTGGTAAAGTGCCTCTGGAGCACTGCAGGGATTCTGTTTATTCCTGTTGTGTTCCCCAGGGCGAGCCTGGCTTTGGTATCAATATTCTGTCCTTCACAGCTCCTGTGTCCTACTGACTGATGGCTCCCTTTCCAGCTTTTCCACTGGATCCTACTGGAGCTGGGGGAAGCTCCCTGTGTGCAGGCTGACCAGCACCCTGCTGCATCAGCTTACAGGGTGGTCACACCCCTTAAGGAGTTAGGAGGGAAGGTGTGTTAGAAGTCTTTGAGTGCCATGAAGGGGAGGGAGAAATCAGGAAAAGGCAACAGGAGACAAACACAGCCCAGGGCACAGCCCAGGCAGAGTGAGATGTTCCCAGGAGGGCTGCTGGAGATTGTTGAGCAAATTAACTCTATTAACACAAATGATGAGAGTCTGAGCTGTCTGAGTTCCTGTACCTTCTATCTGACAGAATTCATCTGGTGGCTGCTTGTAATAGCATGACCTTAATGGACTCATCAAGGGAGCAAGGCTGTATCTCTGGCTAAACATGGAATTTGGGACCACACTGTGCTCTGGGCAGCTCCAGCAGGCTGCTGAGACCAAGAGAGACACACTCTGGTGTAACAGGGTTTGGGATCTGGCCCCTCCATCCCTCCAGGAGAGGCAATTTCAAGTGTCATCACCTCCTCGAAACTGTACAGCAGGAGAAATAAATTACTAAAGGGATTTGATTGTTCATTACTCTGCCGAGCTGCAAGGAAATGAAGCAGAACTAAAATTAAGGGCTGGGAGGCTGAGGAAATGTCAGGCAACACTTCCCTTCTTCTCCAGGGCTCATCTTCTCCCCCAAAACCAGTGGCTGGGCCACTGTCCCTCCTGCTGCACTGAGCTGCAGGTTGCAGGAAGGCAGGGGGGGTCTGTGGGTTGGGTTTGGACAGGTGGGTTAGAGGCAACAAGGTCATGCTTGCCCCCTCTTTTGCTAGAGTGGCACAGAGAAGAAAAAACAGCCTGGTAAGAGGTGTCTTTAGTGGAGTTCCCACCTCAACAGCTCCTCTGCAGGAGCCTCATCACTGCTGGATCCCGTGGGGTTAACACCCTGCTTGCTCCCACTGCTGCGTCCAAACCCCATCCTGGGTAGTGGCCACTGGGAGCACAGCAAGGGGAGGTCACCAGGGGCTAAAGCCACATTCCAGACATGCCTTTGCAGCCAGCAGCTACTTAAGCAGATGCTGTTTCACCAGGGCTGGCTGCAGGAGGGGAGGGGGAGAAGGCTGGTCACCACCCTTGGAGAACGGCAAAGCAATTCCCTTTGCTGGAATGTGGGGGAGATCTCCACCAGTTCCACCGGTATCCAGCACATCCATGTGTCCACTTCAAAGCAGGCACCCCGGGGAGGGCTGGACCCGCACACCACACTGCCAGGCTCTCCCCAAACCTCATCAGAGACAGGCCAGTGGTTTGCACAATCCCTGAGTGCCAGCTGGCACTGGAAAAATTACAGAGGAAAGCAGAGTGGTCAGGCTTCTTCAAGGGATGTGGTGATCAGAACACAGACAGTGGGATGCCCACGCTGGGAATGACCCAGGGGATACCCAGTGCTCTGGTTTTCAGAGGAGGGGAATTAGAGAGGCGACATATCAGGTCACTCACAGAGGGGCTCAGCAGCTGTGGGGAATTCCCACTCGTGGGAGGGGAGAAAGGACAAGGCAGAGAGGTCAGAGGCATTTGTTTGTTGAACCACCCTTGGGGCCACTGCCTTTTGGCCCCATCAAATACACAATATTAACCAGGACCCTCCCAGCACCCCTTTGCTGCAGGGAGATGCAGCAGCCCCGTGTGGGAGGTGAGCACCCCATTTCGGGGGGTCCTGTGGACCCAGCCTGTGCTGAGGGGGGGGATTTCCAGGGAAATGAGGCAGTGCCAGGATCGAAGCCATGCCTTGGCACTCGCCTGTGTGGTGGCTGATTGTGTAAGTGAGAGTTACATCAACAAACACCCTGACAGGCAGAAGCTGTGACAGGCTCTAAAAATTCCATCTGACTTATATCAGGGCACAGAGGCAGAAGAGAAGCTCTGCCTCCATTTTGGTGTTTAACCTCTAGCTGGCTGTGTTGCAAAATGTGGAATATGCCAAGATTGTTTTAAGGCAGGGTGTTCCCTGGTGGAAAATCTTTGTGTACTTTCAAGCCTAATCATCAAGAAAGGAGACCTAATCAGTGGAACAGGCAGTAGCCAGCATCCCTTAGTCAAGGACATCTGGGAGCTAACAAGTTTTAAGGATGTAGCAAATGGAGCTGTTGTTGTGTGCTGGTAGAACAGAGGGCAGTGAGCATCCCTTACTCAAGGACCTCCTGGAACTATTAAGGAAATATTAAATCAAGATGTTGATGTGTGTCTATGTATACATTGCCAACTTGGCAAGAGACTCAAGGTCCACGTATCCTACAGCTGAACTATGCTCACTATAACACTAAAAAACATTAATACATCTTCTATGTAATTATAATACTAAAAAAGACCCTGCCCATGAGTAAAGGTAGGTGGGGCAGTGTCCTTCCCTTCTTAAACCCTTTTATCCTCTGGGTGCTTTGCTGTCCCTGGAAGGGATTCACTTCATATCCACAGGGAAGGGAACTGTGAGAGAGTCCCTCAGACTTCAGATCCCATTTATCCTCCCCTTTGGCCTATCAGTTCCACCAGCTCTGGCTCTCCTGGGAGCAGCATTTCATTAACCCTTTGCAAACCCAGGGAATCAGAAGGCTGGGAACCAGCTTGTGCCTGGGGGGTGTGTGTGTGTTCTATTGGAGCAGTGTCTCAAATTAGCCACTCCTGCTCTTGCCTTTAAATCCAAACTGGGGATCTATTTGTTCTGCCAAGCTTTTCAGCTCGGTTTAATTTAGCTCTGTGAACTTGCCGTGTCTCAGGCTCCCTGGAATGTGTCAGGTGGGGTGTATTATAAATATGCATCATCTGAGCTCATTGTCTTGCTCAGCTGGGAAGAAAAGAGCCCGGTAAGTGCCGACTCCTCCCAGTGGGTCAGGGTGACCATGCAGGTCGTGGACAGGCTTTCTTTGGGCTGCTGGAAGGGCTTCAGAACTGGCAGCGCAGGAGAGAAGGATTCCAATCCCTCCCCGTGGATTTGCCACGTGTCTGTGAGCAGGGCAGCACGTTGTTGCCGAGCACCTTGGCCAGCCAGCCATGAAATAGGTGGGGATTTGCTCTGTGTGGGGAGGGCATTAATGGAAAGGGAACCCTGCTTTGGGACTGGTTATGGATGCAGGCAGACCTTTGAGCCAGACGTTTATCTGAGGGGTTGTGGGTTGCTGTGCTGGTTTTCTGTGCAGCAATGAGGGATCAGGTTGAATTTAGGAGGGGGCAAGGAGAGGAGAGGAGAAGAGTGTGCAGCTCTCTTTGAGCAAATTGGCTTCACTCAAAACTGCAGTGAAACAGCCCAGAGACTGACCCAGCTTCCAGGTTTACCTGGAGGGGGCAGGTTGGGGCATCAGCAATCAGATGGGGCTCAGGCTCTCCTTGGGGCAGCTGAATTCATGGCAGACAGTCAGAGCAGAAAAAAGCCAATACCAGTGTGAGACCCACTCCCCTCACCCACAGGAAGCCTTCTTGCCTGCCCAGACTCCTTCCCACAGACCTGCTCGGGCTGGATGACACTGTGCAAACCCTGCAGGGAGTGCAGGAGGAGCTGTCTGATCCCAGCTCCACACACAAAGCCAGTCCCAGGCCGGCACAGACCATCCCCTTGCTGGGGATGTAACACATCCCTCCCTCAAGCCTTGATCCCAAAAACAGCCAGGCTGCTTCACGATGCAAGTGTCCCAGCCACACAAGTAGCTCTCAGGGAAGACACCTCACTTCCAAAAGTGTGACAGAAACTGTCTCTCCTTTCACAAATTCCTCCTCATCCCTCCCTCCTCAGCAAGAGCAAGTGAGTCATTTCCTCTGCTCTGCCATACCCTTGTCTGGATGCTCTCCAGTTGATCCATCTCTGCCTCACTGCAAGTTGCCTTTGGGAGCATCTCTCTGGCTCTCCTGTAAGTTGGTTCTCCCCAGCCTTTATTGTCCCTCAATTGTTATTGACTGCTGCTCTCTGCAGCTGCACTGCATCTCCCCTGGGCTCTGCTCCTGTGGATGCCTCTGTCCCTCTGTCTCTCAACGCTCCCCTGGCTCTTGGCAGTGAATCACAGTCCTCTCAGACAGAGCCATCAGCCCCGAGGCTGTTTGGACAAGGGCTCTGTCAGAGCCAGCGCCGTGAAACTCCGCTCAGTTGAGCGCTGTGACTGTGCCCGATGCATCCCCGTCGGGATCCCATCCGTTCCTTGCTTATTTGGGAACAACCGGCAGCATTGGAATGCTGGGTGTGATTTAACTGAGCTCTGGGAGTGGTGAATTACAGTATCAGCGCCTCACAAAATGTTTTAATTGATCCGGTTGGTACAAAGACCTTCATCTGTTAGCAGTTGCTTTTGGAAAGCCAGACACACGCACCATCAGGTGACTGGCAAGGATGCTTTGCAGGGAGATAACCGCTTTTCCTCCTTCCCTGTGTCTGCCTCCATCTCCAGAAGAGCCGTGGGAGAACAAAGTAGCGAACAAAACAGCTCTGAAAGAGACTGGGGGTGGGACGCCCTTCTTTTCTCCTTAATTGTAATACTGTGAATTAATTCAGTTTTCCAGCAGGAACGAGGAGTTTCCCAGCAGCCCTTAGACATCCAGATAAGGCTGAGCTGTTTGTTCAGCCCCTCTGGGTTCTCTCTGGTACCTGCCTCACTGCCAACTGCTTCACACCAACTTTTTTTGGAGAGTTTTAAATTATTCAAGCGTGACACAGAGCACGGGGGTTTGCATTCTTAATTGGCAAAGCCTTTTCCCACTCCTGTCTGGAGGCCCCTGAGCTGTCCTGCCAATTTATTCTGATCCTGATTCACAAGCCTTGCAAACATCTTCCCAGGGCTGCCCAAAAGCCCTGTCAGTGTAACCGAATCCTCATCTGCCAGTTCTGATCATCTCCTGGGGGCTTTCCCTGGTGTTCTCCTGTTTGACTTATAATACCCCTTCTTGCAGCCACCCTACCCTCAAAAAAAAAGCCCTGCTGGTGCCCTCCAAACTATCAGACACAGCTCTTCCCCAGGAAGGGGAGATTGAGGGATATAGATGAAAAATGGGTTTAAAAAGGGGGGGGAAAATAAAGAGGGAAGAGCAAGCAGAAAGGAAGGTTTCTCTCCACTTCTCATTTTCTTCTTCTATCCTCTGCAGTTTCTTGCTCTCTCAGGACCTTCTCCTCTCATTTATCTTCCTTGTCTCCTGGTGTTTCCCGTTATTGCCAGCGATTATCCCCGTCACCTTCCACAGCTTCCAGCCTGGACTCCTGCAAAGCCACCACCAAGCCTTTTGCAGGATGGATGGATGGATCAGGCTGTCCTGCACACCTTGGGGCAGGGTTTGCTGTCACAGGGCTGTGTCATGGTTTGGTTCTTGTCACTGCAGTGTCACACAGCAACTTAGGCAGCTGGGTGGGGACTGACACCAGGATGTTCAGACCCCAGTCCTGAGAGCCTGGCAAGAAGGAGGGACCCTCATAGACCCCAAATTTCTCCTTGTCCTTCATTCTTTCGCTGTCCCCATCCCCTCACTGTCTTCACCCCGTGCCCTGTATTTACCTCTCCCTCCTCTTCAAAATGATGGGCTGTATTTTCCCCTCTCTAAACCCTCCTGTCCCCTTCCTGCTGTCACACAGGTCCCTGTTCAAGTTCCCGGAGATTAATTTTATTTATTTATTTCCCTCTTTCCCCTTCCACCTCCTTCCCCCACGCACACACACCTGATTTGCAGCAGCAGCAGGAGGCTGATGTTCTCTGTTCCATCCTTAGAGCCATCAGGGGCCAATTCATCACGAGAACACCCCAGCCAAGGGACTGGGAGATTGAAGGGACTGGGAGATTCTTTACAGACACTGGCTCTGGCCGGGGGGCCTTGGCTTGCAACCTGTCAGCTCTGTCCTGAGCAGGGCTGTGAAAGAGCTGCCTCAAGGCAGAAATGTTATTTACCAGATAATGTGGCTTCTGGAGGAGGGAAAAGGAAGAAAAGTGGCTGCCACTGCTGAGGGGAGCAGCGAGTTCTGGTGACTGCAGCATCCGACACACAGCTCCGAGCTCCTAATGAAGGACCAGTGTGGGATGCTGCCCCGTGGATGGTGATGGGTGGGCAAGAGAAAGCCAGGTTTGCAGGGAAGAGGATGGGGAATCAGTGTCAGAGCAGTTCCCAGGGTAAATTGCTCCCCAGCAGCGCTGTCTCAGCGTGGTGCCGCCAGCCCGAGCGGTTTGTACCGACACAGCCAGCACGGTGGGGCTCTTCCCTGCAGCCTGCTATTGACCCGAGAGGGGGTGAGCCCTGGCAGATGTTTACACACCTCGCTTCACTCCTGGGTGGCAGCAGCAAATCTGAGAGGTGGGGAAGGCCGGCTGCCAGGTGAGACCAGGGAATTGGCTGTTGGCAAAGATCCAGCGTGGTCGGTCCGCGATGGGATCCCAGGATTCACGTGCTGAATCCGTGAGGTGGGAGGAAGAGGCGGATTTCCACCCTGTGTATGTTGTCCTAGGTGGTTTGGGAGCGTGTGCAGATGTTTTATGACCACACTTAACTTGGTTTTATTCCTTTGCACGTGTAAATTGGGTATAATTTAGTGGCCTTGGGGCTAGGTAGCTTAGGGGAGATTCTGGCTACCACTATGGTACCCAAAGCCATAATTATCACAAATAAGGGCCATATAGTCCAGTATCTGGTCTCTGAGAGCAACCAGTAGCCAGGGTATTAAGGCAAGTACGAAAATTAAATGTGGTAGACAAGTTTTGCAAAGCACCTTGTTCCCTCATCCCTCTCTTGCTCCCCTCCCCTGAATTTCTTTCCCTCCTCCTCCTCCTCCTCCTTCTTCCTCCATTCCAATTATCTCCTCCTTTCATCACTGCCGGAGTTGTAAGTACAAAGTACCAATTAGCTAGTTTTCAAGTTTAATTAGGTTGGAAGGTAGAGCAAATTAAATCCTTTTATCGCAGGTTTCAAAGCGCTTTCCCATCAGGCCCATGGGATGGGCTGCCTTTGAATGAGGTCCGTGTTGGTCACCCAGGAGCTGGCCCGGGCCACAGAGCTCTCCAGCCATGGGGCAAGCAGGAGATGAAATGCAAGATGTGATATGTTTCCCCTCATCTTTTTTAGGGGTGCACATACCTCTGCTCCAGCTCAGTGAGTTCAGGATTGCTCCTTAGCTCTCTCAAGGTCTACTTGAACGAGGCTCTCCTTCATTCCAGGCGGTGCCAGGAATTCAGTGAATACACTTTGACAAAGCCCAGCAGAAGGCTTTCAAAAACAGTTAAACAATATCAAGTAGCAGGTCCACTCGAGTGCTTGGAAGCACCTTTGTTCCCTAAACCCTTCTTTCTTGGAGGACTGAACAAAGGCTGGTTAAGAGACGCAGGAATAACCACCTGATTTGAGGGGAAATTGCCGAGTGGATTGAGGAAGGGGGTTAACTCCTGGACACACGGTGGGCTGCAGTTGTAGCCACAACTTCTGTTCCTCTTGAGCTCTGAGGGGCTGGATTTCATTAGGATTTCTTTAGGACCTGTCTCCCTCCATGGGGCTGCCTGGACCAGAGGCAACTTTAGGGCAACTTTAGAGCAATCCCTGGCTGTGCTGGTCCTTGTGCCCTGCTGATGCTCTAACCCTCTCCCCTGTGCTCCCCTGTGTGTTGCAGACAAGCCACTACCTCAGAGCGCCCCGGGAGGCATCATTGGCATCGTGGGAGGTGTCGTAGCAGCCGCTCTCATCCTCGGCGTGGCCATCACCGTCATCGTCGTCTACAGGCGGCAGCAGAAGAACCGCACGGAGACGGACAACGACCTGTGAGTGACCCCAGCCCACGGGTGCTGCAGGTGCTGTGGAATGGGAGAGAGCACCTCTGGCCCTCCCACTACCTGCACACAAGGAGAAATTGGCAGCAGACCGATTTTTTTCCTGGCCTCGCTGCCGGATCTGCGACCCCCTGGCTCGCTCCTCTGATTCTCTTCCCATCCTTGGGGCTCCCTCATCCTTTCCACCCTGCCCTCTCCTGGTTTTTGAGCTCTTACCATGAGCCCTAAGTGGAAACTGAAGCACAGTGGTGTTCACCCAGGTGCTGGTAGCGTATTCTAGGCCGTGGTGCAGCAGCTCAGTGCCCCTCTCACCAGCATGGGTAGAAGAGAATCCTGTTCTTCCTTTCTCAGTGAAATGGCTTCAGGCTCTTGGATCGAGCTGGATGACATTCTGTCATCAGAGATGTCACCCTGAGCACCTCTGAATATATCCCAAAGGGTCTGGAAAGGATTCACATCCACTCAGCATTCTGGTTTTGCATGTAGGTGCGGCATGAACTCTGGCAACAGCAGGTAGAGAGGACACCACGGGGGCTCCTCTTTGACAGGCACTTGCTTTGCTCTGCCCTGCACCACACAGCCCAGATCCCAGGCAGGGAACTGTGTGGTGTGGAGGTCAGTTTATGCAGCATGAACCTCTTTCAGAAACATTTACCCTGGGCTTTTCTGAAAGGCTCTGTCTTGTCATCAGAGCACCCCCTCCCTCCCTTCCCACCTCTTCCCACCACCTCCCTCCTCTCCCACGTCACAAGGGAGGCACGGAAAGCCCAAGGCCCAGAGGTTGCTTTTATCTTCCACAACCCCCCACCTCGTTGTTTTTACACCTTGGGCACATTTTGTGCTCCATTTAATCCCATTTGAGAGAGGGCATTGGAGGAGAGCGGCAGAGAAGTGGGGAGAGCAGGAGCAGAGAGAGAAAAGGCTCACAAACAAAAAAAAACCCCAGCACCACGAGGTGAAATTGCATCAACAGCACAGGCCCTGTGATGGAGATGCATTCTGACAATCCACTTCCCACAATGGCCCTCCACCAGGCTCGGGGAAGAGCCACTTTACCAGAGAATAGAAACACAACAGTGCCCTGCTCTGCAGAGGTGCTGCCTCTATTGTGGAAGCTGATCCAAAAGGTAATAGAATTTCTCTTCTATAGAGCCACAAAGTCAATGTTTCCCAGAGCCTCAGGGAGCTCTTTCACCCTGCTCTTCACCCCTAAACTCTGGTGCCACGCTGGAACCCACTGGGCTGCCAAGAGAAGTCGCCCATCTCCATCAGATCTGGTGGAGTTTGTGCGGGCAGGAGGGACTGGGGAGAAGGGCTAATTAGTGGATCAGAGTTTTAATAAGTTTTGTAAAGGGATTAGACACATCTGTGCATGTGAACAGAATGTGCAGAGACAGTCTCTAGGCTGGGATTACCATGGCTGCCAATCCCTTTGCCCTGGGGCAAGAGCTGATCCCCTGCCTGGGGGTCAGGGATGAACATCCCTGCTGGGGGAGGATCCAAGGTCCTGCTGTGGGAAGCCTGTGGCAGGGGCTTCCATTCCAGGTCAGCTGCCAAACTGGGGTTGGCATAGCCCTGCTACCACTTTGCAGTACCTCACAGCCATGAAAACAATCCACCTGCCATGGGATGGTTTTTGAAGCTGGGTATCCCGGCTGCACCCTCGGGATCTGCAATCCGACATGGAAATTTGCTTGGAACGGGAACAGAATGCCAGGAGGGAGTTTATTTCTATTAACAATTCTAATTGGGGTGAGAGAAAGGGCACGGGGGAGTTCCTGAGAGTAATCTATATGATTATATTGGCTGTTCAGTGACAAACACAATCAAAGCCTTGGTGCAGGGCACATGAAGGCGGCGGATCCCTCTCCCTTGCTCTCTAATCATCAGGCACTTCTTTCCCTGCAGAATTGATTTGCCTCCATCCCACAAACCTGCCCCTCCACCAAAGAGGAAACAGGAGATGAAAAGTCACCTGACTCCAGAAGATATTCAGGTATTCCTCCCCAGCCTTCCTCTGGCAAGGAAAACTGATCCCAAGCAGTGTCCACAGTGTTGGAAAATGGGGTTTGCAAGAGCACAGAAGTCCATGGCCTGTGTTTGAGGGGCTGAAAGTAAGGACTTTTCAAGGCCAGCTTGGACAGGTCTGTGAACAACCTGGTCCCATGGCTGGGAGTTGGAAATAAATTACCTTTAAGGTTCCTTTCAACCCAAACCATTCTGTGATTCTCTGATTCTGTGATTCGATGATGCTGTGACTTGTCCCCCCTCCCAAACTCCCAGAGTTTGGCACTCACTGAAGGCCGTAATTTGGATTCTGCTGAGTCCCTTCTGTGGGTGCTGAGTTGCAGAGGGGTTGGTGTTCAGGTGGGCTTTTGGGTGTGAGGACTTTTGGGCATCTCCCCCCTTTTCTGAACGGCACAAGTGGCAGTGAGGGGTGTGAGAGTGAGAGAAAGAGAAGAGGAGACAAATCATATGGTGGGAATAAGGGTGGTGTCACCTGAACAGACATTACCACAAGCTGTGGCAGAAAGATGGTCCTTGTCCTCCTCATCTCTCTTCTCTCTCCTCTATTACAGGTTGTTCACTTGGATAACATGAAACACGAGGAGGAGATCCAGAAGCTCCCCTTGCAGACTCCATACTATGACATGGCAGCCCCTGAGCCCTCTCCCTACACTGACAAACTGGTAAGAGCTCTGCCAACCGGGGTGCTGATGGTGCTGCCCAGCCTCACCCTCACCCCCAGCCTCTCTGCCTTGCACACAGCTTCTCTCACCCTAAAAATTAAAAGACCCCCAAGAGCAGCTTCTCAGCCCAGGATTATCCTGTGCTGGAGGAAGGCAACCTCCATGCTCATCTCAGCCCACCTCTGAGACCCTAATTCAGCATTTACCCCTTTCCACGGGTCCTGGAGCTTTATGTGCCTTTATGGGCCATTCCTCAGTAAAACACCCCTGTTAACTCCAAATCCTTTACCTATATATGACACCTAAGCCTACAAGCCCACCCTGGCCACTCTTCACCTCCTGCAGCGAGCCCCTGTTAGAGCTTGCAGCTGAAGGAAGCAGCAGGGAGAGCTTCACAAAGCAATTATCTGCAGGGCAGAGCGTGCCAGTGTCTGACTCTCGCTTGACAACAAGTTCTTTAAACCCCTTTTTTTTTTTTGTGTGTGTGTGTGTGTGTGGATTTGTTCAGCCTCAGATGGGGAGATGCTAATGTGAGGCAGCAGCAGCAGTGAGATTAAGGGTCAGGAAGAGATATTAGCAGCCACGTGGGAAAGGCTGGCTTTGCAAGGAGGGAGGCTGAAGGAGGAAATGTCAGATGCAAAGGCAGGTAAGATGAGAGTCCTTTTTTGATGAGGAAACAGAAAGCCACTGGGCCTCACATGATATCCTTTCCCTCCCTCACCCCGTGGTGTGGGGCTGCTCCCCCCCTCTATCCACAGGAGACAAGACATCCCCATGTAAATCCTGCTGGTCTCTCCCAAATCCTTCCCCCACAAGGGATGGTCCAGAGCACTGCACACCCAGCCTGGTGCTCCAGCAACGTGAGCCCATTTGTTTGAGAGAGCTGTACAAACACCAGCCCTCCCCGGAGTAATATTTTATGAACATAACTCATTATAGCCCAGTTCATCCTGGTCTGACCCTCTAATGGGTGTTCCTGTGCAGATAATGGAAGGACAGGGCCCAGTGACCTTTAGCTGGCAGAAGTCTGCAGCGAGACAGATGCTGAGGGCGTTGGAAATCAGAAGGCACAGCTCTGTGCTGGGCTGAGTGCGTGTGATCCCATTTCCTTCATCCCAGCTGAGCACCGCCCATGTCCCCAAAGAAAATCTTCCCCTTGGAGCCCTCCCTCAGTCCTGGGACTGGCCTTTCTAATCCTTGCCGAGTTTTAAATGAAACACGGGGTGCTAGAGCAAGGCAGCTGCTGGGAGAGCATCTGAGGGCTGGATTTCAGGCAGGCAGGAGGATGGAGGAGCTCATTTTGGGAAATAATGAGCAGTCAGTTAATTAAGTGGCAGAGTTAGTGATGTGAGATGGGGCCTGATGGGTAGCTGCTCTGTAACCATGGGAACAGAGTTTGCTGCTCTCAATCCTGGCCTGAGAAGATGCATTTCCATGTCCCAAGCCTGGCACTCTCTGCCACCCACCCGTGGATTCAGCCAGGAGGTGACGGACTGTGGAGCTCTCATTTCATCTGGCCCACCAAGGGCTCGCTTTGCAGCCGTGATGTGGTGTCTGGGTGACTCCAGCACTGCTGCCACAGCTCTGCCTGCCCTTGGCACGGGTCTGGCACAGCTGTGGGTTGACTCTGTCCCCCTGGTCAGCCCCCACAAACATTGTCACACTCCCCCATCACGTACCTGCTCCGTGCCCTGGCTCTGCCCCACCAGGAGCGAGCTGAGGCTTGCTCCCATTCCTTGCTAAATCCCCGTGTCCTTTGGGCAGGCAGCAGGCTGTTCAAGTTTGGGATTGTCAAGGGGGAGCAGGGTGTTGCTTTGCTGCCAAGGAGTGCTGATTTGGCTGGGTTTCTCGCAGCCAGCACGGGCAGTACGTGCTGCCGCAGCCGGGCCAGGCGTGCACCGCGTCACCAGCCGCGCTTCGCAAAGGAACCCGCTCCTGCCCTCCTCCCTGCCGGGGAAAAAAGTGACCTGCCTCTCTTTTTTCCACCCCTGAAGCTCTGCAGAGGCCTCCTGTCTGTGCCACAGTGGGGTTCTGAGCAGTGTCTGGGATGGCACTGGTGTGGAACAGCAGCAGGGAGGGTGGTGGTTACCAAAAGCAGCGCTCCCAGCTCAGTGCCAGCAGCCATTCCATTCCGTGGGATGGAGCCAGACCTGCCCCATCTTTCACCTGGGAGGTGGGTCAGTTGGAGGATGAGGGGGGAAGCACATCCCTTCAGCTTCACCTGGTGTCTGCCAACCTCACTTGGATTCAGCCCCACTCCCACCGTGCTCAGACACAGCTACTCCGGAGTATCTGTGGTTTTGGGATCCTTTAGAGGGGAAGGCACAGCAGAAAGGCAGGATATTCTTGTTCTGCTTGTACTTCATCTGCAGATTTGACTTGGGAGGGGAGTGAAGAAGATGAGAGTTGAAGGGAATGGATTCTGCAGGAAAATGGGGCGGGTGCATTCAGCTTTAAATGAATTGTGCAAAACCTCGTAATTTGGGATAAACTAGATTCATCACAAGGCAGCATGAAAGCCACTGCCTGGGGTTGACAATTTCACAGCACTAGAATGGGAGTCAGAAAGTGATTAGAGATGGCAAAGAGCGAGGGAGGGAGAAATGGGAGAGGTGCCAGAGAGAAAATAAAAGAGGCAGGTGGAGGAGGAACCTCCAAAGAGGGTGTGCAGGGATGTGTGTGTGGACATGTGCTGGCAGGAGACCAGGGGCAAGGGAGAGGCTGGGGCATGTCTGCAGGGCCAGGATACCTGCAGAAGGGAGCAGGGGGGAGCCCTGTGTCAGAACTGTGGGGGAATATGTACACTGAGGTGTTGCAGACTGTGGGAAAGCTCCAGTGGAGCTGACAGCAGCGAAACACCCAAGGCCAGTGGAGTGGACAGCTAAGAAGCTGGTGTAGGGATGGAGGGGTTGCCTGCAGCGTTTGTCTCTGAGCTCTTGTGGCGTGACAGCACTGGTTTATGGGAGGGTATCAAAGCAGGAGGGAAGGCATGGAAGGGTGAGTGTGTCCCAGTTGTGTGGGTGACAGCGGGTGTGCTCTGCGCGCGTGGGAGAGAGAACGCGAGCGAGAGAGCTGGGGCTACCGGCGCATGTAGGAGCAGAGCCATGATTAGTGAACGTGTCAGCAGGCCCCATTTGCACAGGTAGAGGGGGGAAAGTTTCATTGCTGCAGACAGCAAAATAATTCCTCGCAGTTTGCAGGGCAATTACCGGGGTGCCGATGCCGATGATTTACACCCGGCGCTTGTGTGAGGCAGGGCTAGACCTTGTATACAAGTCCCATTATTGATATTGTAATAAATTCTGCTCCAAACGAGAGGCAGGGAGAAGGAGAAAGCCCAACAGTGGGAGAAACTCCATGGAGAAAACACCTCCTGTGGGAAGGAAGCGCTGTTTTGGAGAGGAGTGAGGCAAAGTAGGCAGGAAAAGGTAAAACTTGGTCTGCCTTTCTCTGGGACGGAGACGCAAAGTTCAGGGGGAAAGGGTTTGCAGGGCCTGGGTTTAGGTTTGAGGCTGGAGTTGGCATTGCTGATTTTCCTAAATGTCCATAGCCTGGGTCCAGACACGAAGCAGAGAGGCCACAGGATGGACAGCTCTCATGCCAACAGCTTGCCACTGCCATCTGCTCACCCAGGGCAGGACAGAGGTGACCTCAAGCCTCCTGCTCCCCCAGCATCCAGCTTGGGAAGCATGGAAATGCTGCTGCAGCCCTGTTCCCCATTCCCCTCATGGGGAACCAGGATGCCAAGCCCTGGCACAGCAGGCAGAGAGAGTCACTCACTGAATAACCCCTTCCAGCAACAGGCACTCAACCAGCTCATTACAGGGCTATAAACTTCTGAAAACGGCTCTGCCACAGCTGGTAGGTGGCTGAGGACACTTCCAAACAAAGAGCAGAGAAACACTTTCAAATTAAACACCTTTTGCATAATTACCATGTGATGCAGCCATTTTGGAAAGGGGAGAGAGAAATATTGGAAAGCTGTTTCATTTGGAAGAGAAAACTCTCTCCTCTCAGAGAGGCTTAGCAGATGCCTGGCTAATGCTGGCACAGAAAACGGCTCTAAAAGTGAGTATTAAAGAAATTCCACAGGGCAGGTAGCCAGAGTCCCCCTCACACCTTGGCTGTTGGCACCAAGGCTCCTCCTGGTGATCCATATTCCCCACTGAGCCGTGAGCTTCCCAGGGCCATCCTGCCTCCCAGGCCTCTCCCATTATTATCGTTTGCAAAGCATGAAAGATGTCTGGGTAGGACTGATCGGACAAATTGGATGATATTCCATTCATGCAGCTCTTGCTGATAAGCCTGCTTAGCAAAGGAATACCCGTAAATATTTCCATGCCAAAGAGGCGTGCTTTTAGCCTCCATTAGCCCTTATTCCAACGACAGAATCGTGCTGCATAGTTAATCTGCAGCAGCAGAGCTGTGCAGTCAAGCCTCGTGTTAAATGTGGCACTTAAGGGCCCTCCAGCCCCCACCCTGGGGCAGAACAACAGTGTTGGCCAAGCAGTGTCATGTCCTTATGGCAGTGCTCCTGGGGCTGTGGCTTTGAGGCCGTTCCTCGCACGTATCTCCTCCCCAAGGCCCAGAACTCAAGCCCAGGGGTTTCAGTCCTGCCCCCAACTCTGCGTTTGCCCCCAGTGAACCCCGAATTCCTGGCCCAAAACAGACAGCTCAGGTGCCTGAGAAGGCTTGAATCCACTGAGCCACCCACCCCCAGCTAAGGAAAATGCTGATCCTAGAGGGGCTGGATGGGAGATCAGAGCAGTGAGAGGCTGCCCCAGCAAGAGGGGAGTGCTGCCAGCCCGGGCGTAGTCACTCAGCTCTGCGGTGAATTTGGGGAGCGTCGCCTTCGGGACTTCTGCTTTGGTTTGGGATTCTACCTTACTGATTTATTCATTACCTCCCTACCTCCCTCTTTTTTAACTGTTTTTTCTTCCTCCCCTCCTCACCCTTCTCTTCTTTCTCCCCCACCCTCCACACGCCCCCCTCTCCCCTCTCGCTCACTCGTCTGCACGGACCCTCCGTCCCGTTCTCACTCCCCCCTCTGACCCCCACTCCTCCCTCCTGTGTCCCCCCCACTGCCTTGCTGCTCTCTTCTCTCCAGAACTCTGGCAACAAGGACTGTGATGTCCAGTATGCAGAGCTGGACACGTCCGCTCTGGCCTCGTCACCCAGCCCTCGGACCTCCATCCATGCTGGCGGAGACCTAGTCGAGTATGCAACCATCCAGCCCAACTTACGCTAGCGCATGTCACTCTAGGCCCTTTCCCCTCAGATTCTGGCCTCAAGGTACACAACTGCACTCTGCCTTCCTCACTGCACCCCTCGAAGTCATTGCTCTCTCTCCCCCCCAACAACCCCCTGCATCTCCTCCCTTCCTCCGGAGTGGTCCCCACAACGTCCAGTCTGTCCCCGCTGTCCTCTCTCGCTCCGCCTTTCCCCTGCTCGCTGCCTGCTCTCTGTGCTACCCCAACTTCTGGGGAATGCCTTGCCTTGCCTTGCCTCTGTGCATGCTCTTTGCACTGTTTTCCTTTGCTTTCTACAGTGGGAGAGGGGGAAAGCGTTAATTCCTTCGTTTCAGAGCAGGGTTTGCCCCCTTTGCTGCATCGGTGTGGCTGGAGGCACAGGGAGAGATGAGGTGGGTTTGGAGGGCACAGCTCCTGGTCTGGGGTTCAGTTCAGGGAATTTTGGCAGCAGCAATACCAGGATTCTAGTACCTAGTCCTGCAGAAGTCAAAAATCCTCCTAGAAATGTTAAGAGGTGCTTTTCCAAATTAGTCAGTACAAGAAGGGGAGGGGGGGTAAAAGAGAAACAAGGGCTGATTGAAAGGAAAATTAAAAGAGGAGAGTTCTGTGTGCATGGAAGTAACTATAGATAAGATGGAGCATATGTGCATGTGTGAAAGAACAAGGTGGGAGAGGATGTGAGAGAATATGGGAACATGTAAAGGTTCCTGCATCCGAAAGACTCGGTGAATAAGAGACAGTCAGAGGGGGACTGTGCATGTGACAGTAACAGAGCTGCTGTTGTGTGAGCATGGTGCAAGGGCAGCATGTTTGGATGTTTGGGAGAGAGGGGGAAAGATTCTTTTCTTTGGTGCTGTCCTTCTCAGAATTAGAGACCAGACCTGACTTTGCTCTCCCCTTTTTTGTCCGAGTGCCACCAAGCTCAGGTGCTGTGGCAGGGAGGGATTAGGACTCAGTCTGAATTTAAATCTACATGTGGTTGTTCTGGACCATCTCTGGCTGCCAGTGACCCTTTGAGTGGTGGGGTTTTTTTTCGTGGAAAGAGGCATCTTCAGCTCTTCTTAGATTCTCAGGCATTAAAGCCCCCAGGTCTCTGTCTGAAAGGGAGACATCTCTCCCTTCCCAGCCCACGGCAAATTTGATGGATGGTTCCAAGAGGTGTTGGCCAAGGAAATGACATTGGTACCCCCTTCCTTGGCTACAACTCTTCCTCAGTCCTGTGTATTCCCAAAGCTGTGGTGATTCCAGCTTCTGTCTCACTTCTTCCCTTCTATTTTGCTGCCTTTTCAAGGGCAGGAAGGGGCTGTGGGTTTAAAGGGGCTGCAGGGATACCCAGTGAAGAGGTGCAGGGAAGGGTGAGGAGAAAGGGAAGATAGAAAATGGAGAGCTGAGCTGCTTTGCAGCTGCCTGAGTCCCTCCCAGGTCACCCCAGGTGGGTAAGAGGAGGCTCACAGAGAAGCAGCAGCCTGAGGATGGAGAGGGATGGTTTGGAGGAGATAAAGCACGGGGGAATTGGATCCTTGGGAAGGAGGGGAAGGAAGGAAGATAAGCAGGGGGAAAATGGCATTTGTAAGAAGTCCCTCTGGACAGTCTCCTGTTGACCAGTGTCTCCTTGAGGACTAGGAACCCTCAGGCTGGCAGGGGGGTAAAGGTGCAGCTCAAACCCCCCGGGTGGAAGGTGTGCAGTGGGCGAGTTCAGTCTGCCTTTTATCCCTGTGGTCCCTGGTTTTCCCGTGTTGGAAGCAGCCCTGTAGTCCCCTTGCTGTAGCAAAAGCCTTCCTAGGTAAGTGTCTGCAGCAGTCTTGGCCCGGACCAGAACCATAACCTCTCTCTTGTGGTGTCTCACCCACTCCTGCTCCCAGAATGAGGATCAAGGTCTTCGTAGACGTAACGAGCGAGAGTGGACAGTAAGTTTGGGATGGGTTTGGTTTTTCCTTTTCTCCCTTTTGGTTGTGGGGTCTGTTTGTCACCTGGGGCTGAGCAGCTCCCAGGCACCTGCCAGCCTCCTCTGGATGAGAGGATGAGAATTCCACCCTCCCTCACGCCTTCAGCCTCCAATTCCCAACAGATCCTTGGGCTGTGCTGGAGGAGCTGCTCCCGCTGCTCCAAACGAGGCAAGAGCTCCCTAATCCATCCTGGGAGGTCTCGCCTCGTCCTCCCCCACCCCGGGGTGGGGAATTTTATTGTCAGCAAAAGGACAGTAATCCTCCAAATCCAAATTTGGAAATCCTCCCAGTTTCTCTGAAGTAAAAATAAAGCCAGTCATATGGTGCTTTGAAGGTGTAATCTCACCGCCACGAAATCTCCCGGCTAAGACACAACCACACATCAGGGCAATTGAATTTTTTTTTTTTTTTTTGGATGCTTTTTTAATTATTTCCTCCCCCTTCACCTCCCCTACACTCTGGTTCTCAGTTTTGCTTGGGAATTTCTTGTCCCTGTTGCAGCAAGAACAGCTCAGAACCAAAAGGCTTGCACCGAGAACCTGAAAAAATCAGTGACCAGGGGGAAAATTCCCGTTTCCAAATTGCAGGGAGAATAAAGCAAAGAACTAAGGTGCCCCCTTATCAGTTTCCCAATTTAAATAGCAGCTCTGCCCCGACTCCAGAAGGATAGAGAGGAGGATTTGGGAGAGAAACAGCAAGGAGGGCAATGTTTAAGATTGTTGCTGGTGTAAGTTGCTGAAGGAACTCAGACCAGGTACGTACTAGAGACAGCAAGAGAAGGACAAAAGCATGCTGTGGGAAGGAATGCAACTTTATGAGCAAGTTTTCTGCATAACTGATACTTGCATGTGTCTGAGTGCATCCCTCATCACAGGTCCTTGCCGTGTGCTTTGGGAATTTCAGCTTTCCTCATTGCTCATCCTTTTTGTTTCCTGAACCCCAGGGGTGAGTCCCTCTGGCCCACTTGCCCTTGGTTTTATCCTCACAAAGATCCTAAGGGCAAGCTCAGGACCTGCTCATCTCAGGAGGTTCCTGCTCATCCCTGGTGCATTTATGTTTGTTCTTCACTCAGGACAGAGATTACTCAAGAACTTCCTCACAGATAAAGCATCAAACAGAGCAGGAACATGCCCAGAGACACCTGAAGTTGTGGCCATACTTGGAAGATGAAAAAACAGCTCAAAACCCTAAAGCAGGATGTTTAGAACCAGGGAGGAGAGGATGTGAGGCTCCCAATGATGAAATGCTTCTTATTTTTGGTTCCCAGTGTATTTTATATCTCCCAACACCTACATCCTCCCCACTGAATGGTCCACAGTGACAACAGTCTTATGTTGCTGTCACTCAGCAGAACTTTTTTCTGGCCACCAGCCTGTGCTGCATCCCAAAATTCCAAATCAGCTGATGGAGAGGGTCAAGGTAGTGGCAGCCCAAAGTCTGAAGAGTTTTTGAGCAGCAGGGACTTTTCCCAGCCAGGGAACAGGTTCACACATTCCATGAGTGCATGAATGTGCACTGGGTTTGGCCCAGCAGAGAAAACCAGTGCCTGCCCAGCTCTCAGTAGTCTTCAGATTCCCCAAAAATTACAGCAGAGAAATCCTCAGGATGCTGAGAGGGAGGTTTTCACTTTTAGACAAGTAAAAACTCATTATTTCGAGATGATTGGAAGTACAAGATGTGGTCACCTGCTGCACACATGGTTTTACCCAAAGACATGATCTGCAAATAGAAGAAAAGATGGAATCAGGTGTATGGGGAGGGTGGAGCAGGGCTGAGAGTAAGACATGGCAGGAATGAAAGCTCTCTAATTCATTCAAATAAAGCCTGTTTAAAGGTAATCTGCCAGGCTGTCTGAAATGGATAGACTGCTGACATCCCCTTTAATCAAGCTCTTGAAAATAAAACTGAGAGGGGAGGATGTAACCCAGATAATGAAGAATTGTATGGAGTCATGCTGGAGACAAAGGCAAGTGGGAGAAGTCAGGTGGGGGAAGGTGGTAGAATCGTGTGCCAGTTCAATTTAATTAGTTCATTATCCCTAATTTAATTTCAAACTTCGTTAAAGATAAATTAGATTGGGGAAAATTCACAGTGGGACTGGGGATGGAAGTCAAAGGGCATGGGCTGCTAAATATGTTAAAAAACACCAGGCTGGTTTTGCTCTCTTCCCTTTTGCTACTTAGAAATGAGCTCAGGCAACAAAGCAGCAGCAATGCCAATCCTGCCTTCACCTGCTGAGGGAAGGTGAAAGGAGACAGGGAAGTCTCTTCCTGACATTCTCCACAAAACACTGACCAGAAAGAAAAGGAGAATTTGTTTGTACTCACCTGGGCAAACAGAAGTGCTGACAAAATTGCACTTAGTGCCTTTTAGCAATACTTTATGGATGTCTGTCTCAGGCCCACGTTGACTGGGAGATAAGCAGAAAGAAATATGCTTTACTGACCCAGTATATTGTCACAGGCAGCCCATAAAATAGAAGCTCACAACCCCTCTTGTTTATTTTAGAGCTACCTGCTCACACCCAGCTCAGCTCACACATCACTTTCTGTTAACTGAGAATCTCTTTTCTGTGAGACCTTACTTAGACACAGCAACATCAAATCCTGTGCTTTTCTGTTGCATGCCCAGAAAGCATCTAAACCTTCCCTCCCATTTAACTGATAACAGATTACAAGCCTTGCTAAGAAAACCCCTTGCCTGCTGTGTCTTACTAAATTGCCATAATTAAGACAAGTTCCCTTTCAGCTTGGCTTTACCCAGAAAGTTAATGACCCCTGCAAAGCAGGAGGAGAGCATGGCCATTACTTTTTACCCCCCCTTGCAGGTATGGGAAGTAGTTCTGCTGTGTCTGAGATTTCCTGAGGGTAGTTTATACAGGGAGAGAGGACTTTGCACGCCCCCCCTGCTGGCTCACACCCTCCCTGGCCCTTCTTTATCCCTTTTGAGCTGCTGGTGCCATCAGAAGCCTTCACTGCTCCTACCCAGGCTGTCCCCAAAATCGCCTCAAGACTGTGCAGCCCTTCAACTTTGTTCTTGCCTCTCCCAGCAGTCCTACCCATCAACAAATTCTTGTTGACACCTTGTTTTTTAAAATGATTTTTTTTTTTAAAGCATCCTGGTGAAATATTTATCCAGGAACTGGCAGCAGATGAGCTGAGTAGATTGTTCTGTTCCTTCAGGCGTTTCCTCCTGAGGGTCAAATCCTTGTCCTTTCCACTAAACTGGCTGTTTCTGGTATTTTTGAAAGAGAACAAGGAAGGAACTCAAGGGCAAGTTACTTGTTTCAACTAGCCCCTGTTCAAACCACGGGCACCAAAGTGGTGTTGGCTCTCTCTTAGAGGAGAAATTGGCTCTTGGTGGGTGCCCACGAGCGTGGGGTGATTTGAAAAGCCAACAGCCCTGTCCTCTCCAGGTGTCCCTCCTGCTGGGGAGGTCATCCTGCAGGGCTTCCAGAGGAGGAAAGGGGGTGTGAGCAGGGAGGAATCCTTCCCATCTGCTGCCCTCCTCTGGGGAGCCGCAGCCCTGGGCTGTGGGAAAGATGCTCTTTCACTCCGGGAGAGAGCAAAGCATCCACAACACACATCCCAGGAGCTCACACAGGATCCACGGGACCCACAGAGCAGCCTGGGGTTTTGCAAGGGCTTTGTGTTCTCTGCAGTTGATTTGACTCACAAAACTGCCCCCCCCCCCCCCCCCTCAGGCTTCCAGTGGAGCTGCTCACACGGGTAAAGCTCCTCACATGCAGTCCAGTCTGCCTCGCAAACATCAGGCACGGTAACCCAGTTTGCACCCAAAGCCCCTGCCCAGACACACGTGCCCTTTAAATGACAGAGCACGTGGCTGGATTAACGACACCTCCAAGCGCTGCTTTTCCAAAACTCAGGTGTGGAAGAGTGAAAACAAACCATCCTTCCTCGCCCAGCTGCTGGTTTTGTCCAGAGAGCAGAGCATTTACAGACAAGGGACAAGCCAGGCACAACCTGTACATATTCACCGGCAGAAATCCGGATATTTTGGGGATTGAGAATAAAAACATTGCAACGCGAGGGTTTGTTCACCTGGGTTTCTATTTCCGTGGAGCAGCGAGCAGAGCTGTTTAACTTTCCCTCCACGAGTGTCTCAGCAAGGAGCTGGGGATGTTTCGTGGCCCCGAGTTTTCACCCCTTGACTTTTCTGTCTCTGCCCGCAGAACTTTGGAAAGTGTCACCCAGAGGTATCGGATGCGGGTGATTACCTGAGCCGCTGCTACTCCCACGAAGATCGCTACCTGGAGAAGATCCCTCGTGTCTACACCCCCCTGTCAGACCTCCCACAGGATCTTTACCCCCACCATTCCGACATCTCCTTCTGCTGCCCGCCCCCAGGCTCCCGGGCTCCTTACATCTGTCCTAAGGAACAGTATGTCTGAGTGCAGACCCAAGAAGCTTCTCCACGTTCTTTCGCTCGACAACCAAGGCCTTTTAGATCCTGAACTACTCCCCCCCCCCTGCCCTCCTTCTGCCATTTGCTAATTTTTTTTGGTGGGTTGATTTTTAAACCTGAGCATCTGCCTGGCTTGCTCGTGCCCGAGGGATGGCTCTGCCTTCGCCCACGCCTCCTGCAGCACCTGCATCACTCTCTCTTTTCTCCTCCTGGCCCTCCTGTGTCCGGCTGGCTGCGTTGTGTGCATGTGTTCTGTGGGTGGCAGCTGCCCCTGTGGTGGATGGGATGTGCCCAACCCCATTAAATGTCCCCCTTTAGGCTCCCCCTGCGTCATTCTCTGCACTGCTTGCACCGCAGTAGCCGGGTGTGGATCCTTCACAGCCCTTGTTGCAGCTTGTGTGGGGTTTGACAGCCCAGCCAGTGCTCAGATCTGACTGAGGCTGTAGCTTTTGGGGTTTCCCACACACCCCCCCCACCACCACCAACCCCCTCCTTTGGAGAAATTTCCCCCTTGGCACTGGGGATGGGAAATCCCTGATCCCAAGATGGCTGAACCAAATCATAAGATGCTTGTAATGAAAGATGCTCAAAACCAACCCAAAAAATAGAGATCAGCGCTTGGTTCGGGGGGTTTTGTTTCTGTCCTTTTCCCCTCCCTGCTCCCATTCCCAATCTCTTGGATTGACTCTTTTAAATCCATGTGACGTGGGGACGTTATTTTAAAGTCAACACATTTGGAGGAAGCATCCTTTAAATTACTGTCTTATAACCTGAAACCAGAAGGGGAAAATAATTATAAAGGAAAACATTCTCTCTAATTTTCCTTTCAAAGCCTAACGTGGCCCCCCACTAGCTTTTCCCCCCCTCTCTTCCTTGCATCTGTTGATTGGAATTTTAAAATTAACTCAGGCAGAATATGAAGACTAAATCATGTTTTCAGGTAATCTCCTCGCTCTTAATGAAGGATAAAAGCCAACAGAAGAATCTGGCCTTTTAACTTTTTTAAAAGCATCTTAGTTTTGGGACTACACTCTTTTTTTTTTTTTTTTTTTTTTGATATTGGAATGTGTGTGGGTGTGTAAATCCAAACGTGTCCATTCCTGTGACCACAAAGTGTTTTAGAGAAGGGAATTTATCTCCGCATCACATTTGTGTTCACTTGTATTAGAGGACAAAATAAATATATCAATATCCACTTAAATGTATATAAAAGCAAAGAAGAGGAAGGAGGAGGACGAGGAACGAAGATCCTGTGTAAGAGCTTGGTTTCAGGGATAACTTTCATCTCTTTCACCCAGGTATGGCATAGCAGAGGTGGGACAGGTCTGAACAAGGGGATTTGTGGCGAGGGGGCATTTCCTTCCCTTCGGCTCAGGGAGGGTATTTGGGATTCTGCAGACACTGCACACTTACCATTCCTCTGGAAACCACGAGGGATGCTTGAGCTGAGTGGGAGGCAGAGGTGGGGACCACACCACTATCCCGCTGCCCAGGCACCAAACAACATGTCAGTGCTGTTCTGAACACGTGCAAAAGAGACTCCCACATCCAGGTGAAGTCTCCCTGCAAGAGGAGGTGTGAACACCTCGGCTGCTCCAGCCCAGCTCCTGCTGTGCCCCCCGCTCTGAGGCACCCCTTGATTTTTGTGTGTCTGAACGTGAACTGCTGTAGTTGTCGCCTGCACTTTCTGTGTTCCCACCTAGAGCTGCCTCCAGCCTCGCCCTGCTTGTCCCTCCTCCTCCTCCTCCTCCTCCTCCTCCCCACCCCTCCACAGAGAAGCACATCTGTGAATGTCTCACTACCTCGTGTGTTCCCTGCAGGATAATGAACAGATCTGTACCTTAGACAGGAGTTTATAACTCGGTGAGTGGGGCAGTACAGCACTGTGTGAGGATGCATGGATCCCCCAGGCCCTTGCATGGCACCAAACACGCCCCTGGGGCACTGTGCCCACCCTTCTTCCCTGCTTCCCTGTGCACTTTGTGCTTGAGACGGGCTGGGAGCTGCTCACAAGGACGAGATCTCCTCTCTCTGGTGGGAATTGCTGCTCCTGGGGAGGTAGATTCCTGCTGGGTGTCCTGGCTATCATCTGGTTTTACTGGCTGAGGTGTGGATGAACACTTTTTGGCCAAGCTGAAATGGGCAGCAGCATCTTCCCTGTGTGCTGGTGCATGGAGCACTCTCGTTCCCAAAGGATCAGGGGACTGTGCAGACACAGCCTTAGAGCATCCAACACAGCTTTACAATGCCATCCTTTTGGTCTTGACTGATGGAAACCTTCTTGGAGTCGTTTGGATTCACATTTCCTCCTCCAGTCTCCAGAGAATTCAGCTGGTCACCAATGGACCCAAGTGCTACGTGTCTTGATTCAGATGATGTGTTTATCTCTCTTGTTTTCTTCTCAACACACCTTGGGGTACTTTCTGGTTACCACAGAGCTGCAAACTGGGTGTGCTCTGAGCTGAAGGCACAGCCAGCACTTCCACCCCAGCAGGGAGCTGTGTTCAAGTCTGCCAAACCTGCCTTTGGTCCCTCTGTTTGCAAAGGTGATGAGGTGCTGGGAAAAAAACCCCAAGGGTCTCTGATGTCCTGGAACCAACCCAGCACCACTGACCACGGAATAAAAGCAAGCAAAAACCCACTGCACACTTCTTTACTTGCATGCCTGGAATAGCAGAGGTAGGTTTGATCTGGAGCCTTCACCTCCTGACGCAGTTTCAGACAGATCTAAGAGTTTAAACGAGAAGAGGAGCGTGTTCAGGTCTTCAGACACGTAAGGAAACGAGCCAGACAAAATGATTGTTTGCCAGAGGAGGCAGAAAACATGTTGCAGGTGGTTTTCTCTGCTGCCCATGGCTTTGATGAGGAAGGGGAAGGCAGAGATACAAACTGCAGCATTACAGAGGAGCTCTGGTTTGCCTCGTGCAGCTTTGAATCTGAGCTGCCCACAGAAGTCTGCCCACAAAGGGTTTTACTGTGCTCTCAGCAAAGCAAAAGGATTTCAGTCTTCCTTAGAAAAGCAAAAGGCAAGAGGAGCCTGAATTCAAAGCACCAGTTTGACTTATGCCAGCACATATAATAAGGATAGGAATGTCTTGGTTCTCTTTGCCTCGCTGAGTTGATTTAAAAAAAAAAAAAGAGAAAAGGCAAGAGAGATTCACCACACACCACCCTAGGAAAGGGGGAAAACCCTGAAGGAAAAACCTTGAAGGAAGAGCTGATGAGGTCCAAGTCCATCGTTTTGGTTTTACAAATCTGTGTTTGGAAATGGCTCTTTCTCCTCCCCCCCTTTCCCTCCTGCTGTACGGTGTTTGCCTGGTGGCTTCTTCCAGACGTCCCTGCACCTGCTGCCGTGGGCTTGACACTCCCTTTGCCCCATGACAGGGCTGCCCATGCCCGTGGGGACCTCAGAGGTGCTGAAATGCTGCTGCAGCAACACCAAGGAGAGGTGTTCTCCTCCTGACATGGTGCCAATTGACTCTGGAAGATCCCTGCTCCAGGAACTGAGCCATCCAGTTTGTTTGGGCGTGGACTGCTGAACAGGTTGAACAGGAAACTTGGTGGAGTGTGATCCAGGGGGGCTGGCAGAACGGGGGAGGAACTGATGTTATAGAACCATTTAGGTTGAAAAAGACCTTTCTTAGGTTGAAAAGAACCAAGTTCTTCCTGTTACCGGGGTGAAATGTCATCATTTCTGTTCCGTGTGTTGGTGGCACTGACACGAGAGCTCTTGCAGATGGAAAAGGCTGATCACAGAACTTTAAATAAAAGTGAACTGAAGAGTCACAAGGGCTTCTGTCATACCTGTGACACTCGTGGGGGGGGTTTGATCTCTGCCTTTCTCCCACTGCTGGCTGGAGTTGGTCAGCACCTCCCTTGCAATTCCCACTCCAAAATGTGCACACACTCCTGCCTTTGCACAGGGCCCAGGAGTTACTGGCTCAGTCCTGCCTGTTCCAAAGGCTTCTCAGGACTGGGATAACACACCTTTCCTTTGCCAGTGGGGAAAGGGGACTTACAGGTAAGCATAGGAGCAGTGTCCAGGTGACCTGCAAGGCACTACCTGCTGCACATTCCCACTGTAGCTCTGCTCTCAGAGCAATACAACCATTACGATGCCCCCAAAAATGCCTCTTACACTCCATTCCTTTCGTCAGCTGTTTGGGAAGCCTCCTCCCAGCTTCCCTGTGCACGTGGGTGGGATGGAATCAGTCACAGCCAGACAGTCCTCGGGGCCAGCAGCTATTTAGGGAAGGCACAGTGAGGTCACCCCTGGTTTCCCTCCTCTCTAGCCCACTTCTCGTGCCAGTGGCCTGATTTCCCTGGGCAGGAAGGCAGCCCTGGTTCCACAGGAAGGGAGGCACTGAACCTGCACTCGTGGGGCATCAGCCCAACCCAGCTGAGCACAGAGCTCGTGCCCACTCAGGAGGATCCCTGTCAGACACGTTTGATCAATACACCATTAGAGAATTTTTAGCACAAGCCACTAACTCTGAGAATGAAAAAATCCCCGGGATATTTTTTTAATAACAAAGCTCCACTGCACAAGGATAGAGCCTCTGCCTCTGGATAAAGGCCTTTTTTTGGGACGATTCAGCCACAGATCTGGGTTAGCAGATTGCAGAGGGTTGGAGTGGGGGTTGAAGGAGGGAGGGTAAAAGGGTCTCTGCCTTGCAGCCAGTGGGTTGGATACAGCACCATCAGCAGCCAAAGCTGGGCCTTACTGGGTAGGATTTATTGGATTGCTTGAGATAAGCTGACAAAGACCATGGCACAGTTTTGCTGAGAACTCCAGCATTTCCCTGGGTTGTTTCTCAGAAGTATCAAGGAGAGACACAGCTTATCCTCAGGGACAGCCTGGCCCAGGGTAGAGTGCAGGATGGTGGGAGCAGGCTGCTGGCAACACCACCCTCCCTCTGCACAGAGACAGGTTTATCCTGTATTTCTGGAACCTGGCATCTCCCCCCAGCACTGTGTTCACTCTCCAAAAAGGGGGAAAGGGTCTGGATTTACCTCCTGCACGGCAGTTTATGAAACAGGAGGCTCCCACCAAAGCCCAGCTAGAGCCTGGCTCGTCTGTGTGATGAGAAGTCACAGGTAAGGGGGAAAAGAAGCCAAATCAAACAGAGGTGCTGTAAAACACCTCAATTCCTGCTCTTTTTTATTTCCCCACTGCTATCAGGGCCAGCACCTAAGATGAGTCTTGAGGTCCCTTTCTCCACTGCTGAATGTCTGAGCAGTGCCACACTCAGAGTACCTCCTGCTGGGTCACTTTATGGTTATATAGAAATTTATGTACCAATTTACATGAATAAAACTGAAATACAGGTGTTAGTGCCTCCTGGACGGCATTAAACACATAAAACATATCAAAACAGTTATATAGTGAAAGTAAATATATACTTATGTAGTGTAAGGTGAAAGAGCTGCTGTTTCATCCTGGAGTTAATCACCTTTATAAAGATATTTTCATGCAGAACAAAAAAAATTGGCCCCGTGGAAGACAGAGGATACACCATGAGCAGGGAGTGGAGTGGGGGAGCTGTGAATTAAAGGCCAGCACAGGAGAAAGAGCTGCACTAAAGGCTCCACGTCCCTGCTGCAAACAGGGCAGGCTGATCCCTTTGTGGTTTTTGTTGTTTTTTTTTTTTTTTCTCTTACTGTCATGCTCTATTTTCTTCCCCTTTATGGCAGATGGGAGGTGAGGTTTTAAAGCCTGCCAAGAATGCATCCAGCCCTGTTCCTCTGGGTGAGCAGCACCATAGACGGAGTGAACTTTCTCCAGGCTTCCTCCCACCCTCAGCCTCCCCCTCC
Organism: Empidonax traillii; assembly: GCF_003031625.1. NCBI lineage: Eukaryota > Metazoa > Chordata > Aves > Passeriformes > Tyrannidae > Empidonax > Empidonax traillii. Next base: position 408,587 of record NW_020956168.1, on the reverse strand, counting down.
TCTTCCCCATAATCCAGGCTCGAGTACCATCATTTTCATATCACTACTAATTACATTAATTATTCTCCTCAGTATAAAACTCATTAAGCTGGAATTTATGGTTCATTAAGTCAGAGGCAGGGTTTCTTCCTCGGTGCAGTGGTGTGGGGCCAGGATTGTTTCTGCCCTGGCTGGGGGCAGGTTTAATCCCTGTCACCTCCCAAAGCGTGACCACCTCGCTGTGTGCTCGGACAGGGACGTCACAGCAGGCAGGGGAGGCGTCTCTGAACCACGGGGAGACTGGAAAGGTCAACCCTCCCGGTGTGAAATGTGTTTTGCTGCAGCTCAGGGAAGATCAGGTGTGAGGAGCAGAGCGGGAGCAGCCGAGGGAACACTCCGGGCAGGCTGAGTGCCAGGGGGCATCAGGGCTGTGTTTGATCCAGCTCCACGGCTGGTGCAGAGCTGCTGGGAGCCTGGGGAAGTCACTCACAGCACAGGGCAGAGAGGATTTACACTGTCAGAGCTCGGGGGAGGTGGGCAGGTGGCTGGGCACGGTCAGGAGGACATCACACCTACTTCGAGGGGGAGCTCCCATCACTCCCTGTGGAGGGAAAGGCCATCCTGGCCAGGCATGTGAGGTGACAGCAATGCTGTGCCAGTGCTCTAAGTGACCAACACCATCCTTGTCTTCTTTTAAAGAGAAGACAGGAGTGATCTTTGATGCTGGAGCATCAAATGAGTTCTGGGAATAGGAGGGAAGGAAGAACCATGAGAAGCTGCACTTTGCCTGCCCAGGACAGGGGTTCCAGAGCAACCAGAGCAACCAGACTTGAGCACAGGCTGCCCCAGGAGACGGAAGGGATGGGCAGGATCACTTCCTAATGGACCCAATAGACAGAGGATCCGTTTCCTGAGCGCAGTGGCTCCTTCACACTGCACAGGTTCCTGCTGCACTCCCTAATTACTGTAATTAAGTAGTCACGCTGAGGGATGTTAGACACGGGGTTCAGAGTCATTACAGCCCTGCAGAAGATTAAACCAGCCCCAGCTGCGGTGTCTGAGCTCTTCTCCATCGTGGTGGTGATGGATTACAGTAGGAGACAGAGCTCTGTGACGCGGGGCTGTGTCATTTGTCGTGGCTCTGGGGTCACTCCTGTCACTCACACCCCTCCATCTCCCAGGGGTGGGGGACTGTCTGGAACAGTGGACTTGAAGCTCTGGAAGGGAAAGCTCACTGTGGCTGGCACAGAGATGATAGTCCTCGAAGCCCACATGTCTGTTTTGTCATTTCTCAAGCGTGAGGATGAACATGCAGCTGGGTTTGTGCGAGTGGGAAGTCCTGTGGAGCAGAGGGGAGCCCAGTTTCACATTATTCCCTCAGCATCCACCATTTTCTCTCTCTCTCCTGGTCCCCTTTAGCTAGGAATTCTGAAATTACTCTGCAACTAGATATGTCAACACCATGCTGACCATGCAGCTGAAATCTCTTTCCTCAAGGTTTTATACAGCAGCCTGGTTAGCTGAGAAATGGCCTTTCCTAAGGCACTTGCTGACAATAGAAGAGGACTAAACTGGAGACAGCCCTTTCAATCCCACATCTGCACTCCTTCCCTCCCTCCCTCTCTCCCTCCCTGCTCAGCTTGTTCTTCCCTCGAGGGCACCCAGTGTTTTGCAGATCTACTCCTGTTCACAGAGTGTTCAAGGGACAGCGACTCAGCTCAGAGACACAATTGGCATCTAATTCATTTCGCTGCGAATGTGAAAATCAATACTGTTTATAGAACCCACAAAGGCTCCTCCATCGGTCACTGTCCTTGTAAAGTTCCTTTCTGGCTGCCAAAGGGTCCTTTCAGCGAGTGATTCTATGAGTTGGAGAAGGGAAATAATGATCCCCACCTCTCTAATGAAGCCTCAGAAGTCTGCTGGGCTTCTTCCCTTGCCCACAGCAGAGGGAAAAGCGCTCCTTGCTAATCAGCTCTGTGGGATGGACCGGCTTTTCTCAGAATTTCGCCCGGTTAGTCAAATTTTGGTGCTTGGTTTTGCTCCAATTGAGGTCAAAGTGTCTTCCCACACGTGCAAGAACATGCATTTCCTGAGCAGATGTTCGATGATTTCAGCTCTACTTGTGCTTGCAAATTCTGCGGGCACAACACCGGGAGCCAAGTTTGTTTGGGCTGTCCCAGAGCGTCAGAGCTCCACTTTATTTTGCAGTTTCCTAATTTTACCTCTAGGAAGTGCCTTCAACCCAGTGCTGGATCTCTGCGTCCTGCCCCTCCTGCCTGTGCCAGGAACAATTCCAGCCCCCTGTGGTCAGCTGGTCCAGCAGCAGCTCCTTCCCATCTGGGGATGTTGCAGGGGTTTGCACAGCTGGTCACTGCTCTCCCATTTCCATCTGTCTGTCTCCTCCATGAGCCATCTCAGCCCACTGTTGGCCCTGGTGATGCAGCAGCAGCAGCAGCACCACCTGGAGCTGCTGGACCAGGGAATTCAGCAGAGCAGGGGAATCCAGGCCAAGCTCTCCGATTTGCAACTGCTCTTTTTTTTTTCAGTGTTTGCCTTTGAAATCCCACGGAATTGTTACTAATATTCCATCCCTGCTTATTGATGGGAAACCAGCTGGAGTGTGATTGCCTGTTATATCTCAGGGCCTACTGATAAATGTCGCTGCTGAGCTGGCCATTTTCCAGTTGTCAGGGCCACAAAACCAGAAAAACCTTCATTTTTCTTCTCCTCAGCAAACGCAAACTGGTGTCTAGAGCGTTCCTCTGGTTTTACACCTCTTCCAAGTTGGCTCCTGGTGCTCTGGGAGGGCATTCAGTCACACAAAAACAGCTCAGCTGCACCTTGTTGGGTTTGCCAGGGCTCTTGGGAGTGTTTCCAGCTCTTCCACGGCTGCATGGAATAGAAGCTGGGGGTGAAGCCTCTCCCTCCGTGTCCCAGAGGGCAGCAGCATCCTGGATTAGCACAGCCCTGGGGCAAGGAGCCCGAACCTGGCTTCACATTCCCTCTCCAGGAGGTGAAAAGAGGCGGTTTAAAACTTGTCTTCTCATCACCAGCAACGACAGAGCTCCAGGACCACTCACTTTTCCACCTGCTGCTCCCCAGGGAAAAGCAGGGATCACCATACCGTGTGAGTCAAGGCCGAGGGCAGGACAAACCCAAAGGAACCAGGCTCTGGGATGTTTGTATTGGGGAGGAATTTATTCCTCTACAAGGTATAAAGAAAGAAAGAAAAAAAAAACAACCTTCATGGTAAATCCAGAGTTCAAATTAATTTTTTTCCTTTGTTGTTTTGGGGGGGAGGGGGGATTTTTTTCCCCTCCCTTTTTGAGAAGCAATTTTATTTTTTTCCCCAACGTGCTACAAATACAGTCACAGAGCTGCTCACAGAACTCTGAGATGATTTTTTTTTTTTTTTTTGAGCCCCGGATCCCTCTGTTCCCGTTCGCTCAGCTAATTACCCTTTTAGCTTGCTTTTGCTCTATTTTCACAGATCTCCTGGTTTATTTATATCTACCTATCTGTAATGATTCCAGAGCCATTACTCACAGCAGCACCAGGAAACGTTACATTTCCCAATTTACAATTGCAATTATGATATCCGTCAGAAACAAATGCAGCTGCCTTTAATTTTAAGCAATATTTTGATCATCGTAATTAAAAAAAGAACTTATGGCACTGCACACATTAGAGAAATTAATGTAATTTCCTGGCTGCCTTAAAAGGAATGCAAATAGTGGTCTCTGAATGAGAGATTTAGGGGGAGAATTAACTCTTTTGGTTGCTTTTACCACTCTTCAAGGCACACCGAAAGTCTTAATGATACGGTCTTTAAGACTTAACTTCACTGTAGAATTTAATATCTGAGTTCTTTGTCCTTCAACTTCTTTTTCTCCTACTTTTCTCTTCCTGAAATTGCTAGTTATTAAAGGATTTGTGTGCAAACAAGAACATTTTCCTGTCACTGTTCATTCCAGCTTGCCTGGTTGAATGTGCAGGGACAGATGAAATCCAGTGGCTGATATTATAATCATTCCCACAATTGCATATTACAAACTCAATAACAAACTGTGGCAGATCCCGGGTCTGTGTCTCGCTGTGCTTTACAAGAAGGAGAACATGTAGCATAATTTTGGATTAATGACACAAAAACCTCTTTGAGGGAAGGAAGGATTCGGATGAAGAGCCACAGAACATCCTTCTCATGGAAGCTGGGGCTCATTCAATTAATTTCGATGTGCTGGTTTAGGCACGGAAGGTGCAAGTTTGACTTGTTGTCTCAGTGGTAGGAGGTTCACCTGTGCTTGACTCTTCTTGTTGTATTATTTGCTTTTTGTCCCCACCACGATCCTTTGACCACTGGGTGCCTTTCTCAGCTTGGAGCTTGTCCTCCAGCAGTGAAAGAGGGTTAATAACAGGTACGTGGGAGCTGCCAAGTGTGATCAAACCTGGGGATCACCCAACTCACTCCCCTTTCTGCCACTGCACCCGTGTCATGTTAAAATAAATGGAATAGGTGGTCTCAGGGTACAACATTGCAGAGGAGCATCATGTTAGCTCCATAAAGGCCTGAAGACAAAAATTCTGGGAGAAGGGAAGAGCTTTGAGCCTGGCCAAACAGGCTGCCTGATGATCCCCTGGGATCACATTGCAGTGGCAGGGAACATAATTCCCTCCACTCTGCTTCCCATTTCCACCAGGGATTGCAATCTGGTAACTCATCTGACCACAGATTCCCATCAGGTGCAAGACGATTTCGAGATAATTTGATATCTGTCACCAACAGGCCAGGAAGACAAAAGCCTCCTTTTCCCTTTGAGCACACACAGATTCGTCGTGGAAAGAGACAACCCTATTTCAAACAGAAAATAGAAGTGTGAGAGAGGAAGGATTACTTCGTTTAGGGATTTTCCTTCAGGCTGACACCTCATCTCCCCCGTCAGGGTGATCACGTTCTTAATTTCAACCTCAGCAGATCAGCTCAGCTAAAGAAAACCAGGCTGCAGTCAGTTGTCTGCACCATCAGCGCTGGGAGCACAGGACAATGATCACTGCCTGATCAGAACTGGCTTTGCCATTATCTGCCTGGTGTTGGTCCATGATATATGAAGCAATTTTGGCTGCGACAGTTCTGTTCTGTGTGCAAGCAGCTCCTGACTGGTAAAAACTGTACACGAATTGTTGTTGGGGTTTTTTTGTTGGTTTTTTTTTTTTTTTTTTTTTTTTTTTTTTTTTTTTTTTTTTTTTTTTTTTTTTTTTTTTTTTTTTTTTTTTTTTTTTTTTTTTTTTTTTTTTTTTTTTTTTTTTTTTTTTTTTTTTTTTTTTTTTTTTTTTTTTTTTTTTTTTTTTGTTCCTTTGTGCTTTCTTTTTTTTTCCCTTATGAAGGAGCAATATTTTAAACTAAAAAGAGTTTTCAAACTGTAGTCACCATCATTCATCTTTACAGTCCCGGGGTACGAACAATCTCTTCATTAGACACTGAATTTTTCTCCATTACAGCACTATCTGAATGCATTTATTCGGTCATTTATTAGAAGCCACTTGATGGGGAGCAGGGAAGGAGAGAACTAAATTAAAGCAAAAGGGTTGTGTGTGTGTGTAAACATGCTGGTATATTGTAAGTGGAGAAGTCTATAAAAATACTCCCACTTAATAACAACCATAACTCTGTAACCCAGAAAATACAGAGTGAAAACCCCTCACTTGCTGCAGTGACAGGGAAGGGGTGAAGGGAAAAAAAGGACCTGTCCCTGAACCCCCTCTGCCAGTGGACTCTTTCCCCAGCTAAGGCTGAGGAAAAGTGATTTCTCTTTAAATGTTGCATCAGCACCGAGTTCTTTGTTCGGTGACAGCCCTGCCTCATCTGTCTCAGGACATGATTGTCTTGTTGGCTGCACTTTGTTTTGAAAGATCTGCAGGAAGACAGGATTGAAGCGTAACAGGGACAGACGGGTTTGATCACGGCAGAGCCTTTGCTTTCAGGATTTCCCCAGGCCTGTCCTGTGCTTTGTGCTTCAGTAGTGCCTCAGGGCCAGCTGATCAGAGGCTCCTCAGATAAATTCAAGGCACACACCAGGATCATATGCATATGGAATGGGCAGTGCAGGTTGAATCCCCTCCTCAATCCAGGCAGAGCAGAAGTGGCTCCCTTCAAGCAAGAAAATAAACCACGGGAGATGCTGCGTGGAAACCTTGGAAACCTGAGGCACTGTGCTAATGCCAGGAATGTCAGATTGGTCCTTCATGGACAGGTCTTCTTTATTCAGAAGCTGGGTGAGCTCACTTTACGAATCAGAGCGTGGTAGAGCTGGAAAACCTTGCTCTCCCACGGCACAGGCACAAGCAAAATGCCAAACACATCCTCCCTTCTGCACCGTGCTCCTCTCCTCCAAGCCTGCTTTTCACCCACACTTCCCTCCCACCCCTTTTGCTCCTTATTATTCCTTCCCTCAGATGAAGCCTGGCACCAGGGATGCCCCGTGGCATGAGCTCAGCACTTCAGCCCAGTGCTGCCAGGGCTGTGCCCCAAACAAGAGATCACACCAGGGCTGTGCTTGACTCGAGCCAGACCATCTCCTTTCCACCTAGCATCGTCCTTGGAGAAGGGCTGAGGAGATAAAAAGCCTCTCCCCCATTTCTCTGCATGTCACACCATCATTCCCAAGTTAGTTCTACTAGGATGCCTGTGATGCTGCTAATTTTAGAGGATATATCACTGTTTCTGGGTTTATTTTGTTTCCCCCTCTCACTTTTATTAAAACAGACAAGTCTCCCCTGCATATTCCAGAAGGATGCTATGGTTTCTCAGAAGGGATTTGTGAAAACTAAACCAAAAAAGGGACCATTTCCATCCAAATACTCTTAAAAATTTAACAAAACAACACAACAGCTCATAGCTCAACAGGAGCATTTAGTCTTTTATGCTTAATTTCCACTGTGAATCTCTCCCTCAGAAGTGTGCTCATGTAGCAATTGCACAGTGAAAGTGCCAGACTGAAAAACAAATGCATGCAGGCATTTGGCCTCTCCAAAAGACACCAGGACATAAAGCAGGATTATGATCCCAGAACGCAATAAAGAGAGATAAAAAATTCAGAAGAGATCAAAGTAATTTCGGAAGCAAATGAAACATTTACATGGGAATCAGACCTTATAAATGGAAACAGAGCAAATGGTCTCAGCCTGTACTGGTGACGAGGGGTCTAAGGGCAGATGTTATTAGATGTTATTTAGGTGTTGGGTGCATCCTCAGAGCCAAAGCAGGGCCAGGAGGAATGGGAAAATGCCAAGCAGTTGCAGATGAAAATATTGTTATAACCATCCTTCCCCCCGCTTCCTTCAGGATCTCCAAGGCAAATGGAAGGGTCAGCACTCTCCATTTTAGAGGGAAGGAAAGAAAACAGTTCGATTCCAAATCAACATCCGACAGAAAGGAGGAGGTTTGAGGCGGAAAGAGGAGAGGAAAGCAAGGTGAACACAAGGAAAAGCAGGTGAGAAGAAACCAAAGTTCTTGGAGGAAAAGCAGCTCTGCCTGATGTCATCACTGGTCTCAGAGAGCAGAAGGGCTGAGGGCCAGTGCTGGGGGTTTAACAGCTCCTCAGCTCCCTCTGAGCTCAGTAGCTGTGCATAGATAGGGCTGCTTAAAATTGATGGATGGGGTGTGTTGGCAGCGGGAGCCGAGCCTCTGAAACAAAGCCCTCTGACAAAGTTGTTAATTAGATCCAGCTCCTTATCACCAGAGTGGACTCTCCATCTATCTCCCCACAGGAGTTGGGATCAGTCCCAGCAGAGACACAAAGGGAAAAAGAGAATCTCAGCCCCAGCCCGCGCCGAGATCAATTCTAATTTGCCTGGGATGTGATACAGTTTTTTTGTCTCACCTGACACGGGCTCAGAGTGGCAATTTTTAAATGTCACAGCTCGTGACCTCCGCCTCTCCTGCCTGCTTTCGGGATTTTTCCCTGCCCAGGCTGCTTCCAGATGAGGAAGGTGCAGCAGCCCTTGGGAGATGGTCTCAGTTTAATGCCCAGCATGTTCAGCTTTGGATCTTCTATTGAAACCCAGGAAATTTGTTAAGCTGATGAGGGAAGGCTGCAGTAGAGAAACACAATAGCAGAGTGGGATTAGGCCTGGAGTAAGTGTCTGTACTTTGGAGGATTAATGAGAAAACTGCAATGGATTTTACATGGTGAAAAGGATTCGCTGAATGCTTTAGGTGAAATGAAATTAGTCCCACTCACGCTCCCTGAGCCTTCAAGCAGGAGAAGAGACTGGCACCCTCCCATCACGTGTAACAACCAGATCCCCTCCAGCTGCTCTTCTGGGTGGAAAATTCCAGCACAACGCTGCTGGTCATTTATTTCCATTTAACATGACAACCCAGGGTCTGGGCATGGAGAAAGCCTGAGGAAGCCAGCTCTGTGTCCTCAGAGGAGGCCAAGGGCTCAGGGCTTCCCTGAGGCTCAGAGGTTGAGGAGAAATACTTGGCTCAGAAATTTCAGGTGCTCAAAGGAGAGGCGCTGAAAAGGAGAAGGAAGAAGGAACAAGAATTCTTTAACACGTGGATTATTCAGGGGAAAGGGGGATGGAGTAAATAAGCATGTGGATGGAGGAAACCCTCCCAGGGTCACACTGGCGTGTGAGAGGTACTCAAAGAGGGTTTCCTACATCCCAAATTGAGGGGACAGAGTGGAAAAAGGGGACTTAGTGATGCAAGAGCATTTAAGGTGCCCGTAGCTGATGGTCCTGGGTACAGAAGAGGCCACTAAGAGCAGCATGGGCTGGCTCGTGCCTCCTGTGTGTGCTGCCTTCCAGTCCATCATTCTTTCTAATTAGGCACCTCTGACACACAATTAATCCTATTTGCCTTCAGGCTTTTTTATCTTTCCTTCTGCTTTTATCAGGCAGGGAATTGGGCTCTGTTAGTATGTCAAGTGCGTTGCACGGACCTGGCTTTTCGTGGGGATTTGGAGACTTTTAAGAAGGCGCTGCCTAACCCGTGATCTTAAAAGTTTGTTATGAGTAATTAATTTCTTTCTCTTCTTTTTCTAATCACGGTGCTGATTTCACCAAGAAAAAAGGCAAGAAAAAGGCAAAGACGTGAGAGTGGCACAGAAATAAATTCCTCCAGTTAATCCCAGTTTGTTGCCAGCTTTCCTCAGCCTCAACAAGCAGCTATCCCAGTTCCACCGTCCCCATCCTGAGCCTGTTCCCCATCCCTTCACTTGGAAATTCCATGGACCTGCAGAGCTGCCACTGAAAGGCCACAAGTTCTCCAGCAGGAAAGGAGGAGGGGATGAGACCTTGGGTTGCCTGAGGCTTTTCTGCCCTTTTTCACGCCCTGAAAGGATTAGTCTCACCAACCTGCAAGGAAAAGAAGGAGAAAAAGGTAAAAGCAGTGCTGTTTTTGAACTCACAGCACGAGCATTTTGGTAGAGAGACAGGTTAAATCTCTCTCCTTCCTGGGATTTCCCCATGAAGTGTCTTCCCTGTAACTGAGAAAGAAGGGAAGTTTTTCTGTACTAAAACAAGGTGAAGATGGACTACAGATAAGGTCTAGTGACTCAACACTTCTTCCCAGACACAGGTCAGAAGCAGAATAAAGCCTCCACACAGCCCAATACTTTTACTCTGGGAATAGGGAATGGGGATACATTCCCTTTTCATGGATATTAGGTTTCCCTCCCAGGCAAACACATCCTTCCTGGCCCCTTTCTCCACCACCCTAATACATCTTCAAGTACATTTGCAGCTTCAGCTTCAGCCATGTTTTTGTTCTTGTTGGGAAGAGGATGAGAAAATTGCAATGATGAGTGTTTTACACTTATTTGGGAGATGAAGAGGCAGGAAAAGGTCACGCTGCTCCCCCTCCTTGTTCCCTGTTCAGCAAGAGCTGTCTTCCTCAATCAACCCCATCCCCAGCCCTCCTCACAGCCACTCTGGAGATCAGCCCTGTTAGTCCCTCTTTGTTCCAGCGTTATTTTGACGCCTGTAAAACAACGATTAACAAGACACTTCTGACTTAGCAGGTACTGCAGAGAGAGCTGCGCCTTGCTCTCCAGCTTCTGAGGCTGCTTTTTATACATCAGGCTGAAATGTAATTATCTCCACGGTGCAGGGTGTAAATCAGGGTGTGTGTCAGGACGATTCCCCTCGGGGTTTTTGTTTTATTGCATAATAATATTTGACACGGGGCTTAGAGGTGCCGTTACCTGCCTAATCGCGTGAAACAATTCCCTGTGCAAACAGCTGCTGAGGATGAGAACCACCAGAAAGCAGCTCCAGGGAACTGCTCTGCTTCTTGGAAAACACCCCCTGGCACTGGTGTTTTCCTGGCAGGATGGAGGAGCTGCTCTGCCATCCCGGTGCTGCGCTCACACAGGGGGGGAATCCAGCCTGGCTTCCCACAGAGGGGGATCTGTTGAGCTCCATCCTCCCCTCCCTAAATCCCTGATTCCTGGGGGAAGCAGGAGATCGGGGTCTCCATCTGTGTTAAGCCCCCACCACCCACCAGGCCGGAAGGGATGAAGTTAATTTGGAAGGGGTGGGTGTATTGGCTGAGAGGGGAATCCATCTGTAATGCCTAATCCAGCCTAATCTCTCAGAGTCAAATAATCTGGGATGAGGGTGGGGGTGAGGGGGGATTTCCTGTCACCCTGCTCAGGTACAGAGTTTTCCATTCAGCTTCTCTCAACCTGCAGCCTCTGGGTTTGGGGTTTCACTCCTCACACACAGGTACCTTCGTCCCAGCAAGGGGACAGGAATCTCAGGGACACATCAGGCAGTCAGTCCATGGGAGCAAAGAAAAAACCTCTGGGTGCTGAGTGTCCGTATTTACAAACCCAGCTCAGGCACCTGCCTCCCCAAATGGTAAAATCCTCCTTCACTTCGGGATGTTCAAGAGGTAAATCCAACCCAGATGTGAAACCAACATGAATAAATCCAAGAGGGTGATTTCTGCAGGAGGGAGGTGGGGGAAGATGCCCAAAGCTGAGCCCCCTTCCTCACCTTTCAGGAGCAGGAGGGGGGGCACAGTTTTGTGTCTCTGCTGCAGCAAAGCCACGTGCACAGGGAGAGAAGCTCGGGGAGAGCAGAGCAGAGCAGAGAGGGGAGATGTGAGCAGCCCTCCTCTGCCTCTCCTCAGCACAAATGGAAGCCTCCAAACCTGCCTCGGGGAGAGGGCAACAAAAAAAAAAAAAAAAAAGAGGCAGAGATGGCAATCTTGGAACAATGGTGGTTATTTATAAGGCTTTTTTTTGTGTGTGTGTGTGCACTGTAGATCATAGCCAAGAGGCATCTGCCTGAGGTCTGAATTAGTCAGAATGGGGTTGGGAGGGGAGGTGGGCAGCTGCTTGAAATCACCAGCCTCCAAGTCACTATTTTTTTTTTCTCCTCAGGGTAGCTGGCATTGTCAATGGTGGTTTAACCTACTTATGACAATAATCCCTGTAATAAAGGCATTTTTTAAAGTCTCATTGCCTGAATGGCTGCGTGGAGGGGTGTTGGAGCTGCTGGGCAGGATGGCTCTCTGTGTGGCTTGCCAGTGAAGAGGGGTAAGCCAGATATATGCTGTCATTTCTTTAATACACTCCTAGACCACCAGCCCCCTACCAGGCAGGAGAATTCCTTTCCAGGAAGAGAGTTGGCAGGGACCATCCCTTCCACTCCCCCACCCCCCAACCAAAAAAAAAAAAAATATATCTCCTCCCTGTGGATTAAGGAATTTCACATCTGGAGCAATATTAGATCATCGAGGTTTCTGATGCATTCTGAAAAATCAAATGCCTCTAATCCCTGCCCACCATCTGGCCCAGGCCCCTCTCCAGCTGGTGGGTCCCCACCCAGCAGTGCTGGTGCCAGGATGTGTGACCTGGTGCCACACAGGGGCTGTGGCTGCACAGAACGACTGTCTGAGGTGCCCAGGAAAGGCAGGTGTGGTGGCAGAGGTGCTGCAATGGGCTTTGGGAGACCTGGGGAAAGTCCCTGAGGCAGGTAAAGGTTTCCTGAAGAAGCAGAAACCCTTCTGGTGCAGGATGTCCCTCTGGGACAGCTCCCCAGCTTTGGGACCAACCTGGAGGAACACACAGGTCTCCACAGCAGACCTCTCTGCTTACCTGGGTCCAGCTTTGATAAGGTCTTGGCTGAATCCTTCCCTGCTCACCCACTTGGGAATCCGTGGCTGCTGGAGTCAGCTGGGTGGGATGGCAGCACGTTGGGAGCCAGGAGAGGACGGGCTGGAAGGAGCGGGATGGAATCTGCTCTTCCCAGAGCTTTTCCCCAGGCTCTGGGGAACGTGGGGAGAAAAGAAGGGGGGGGTTTTGTGTGTGTATTTACCAGATATCTTCTCATTGAATCACTGAGAACAGCATGACACCAGTTGTACTGGATGTGTAGGGAGCAGCGGGAGGGAAAGGCAGGGGATGGCAGAGAAACCACAGCAGGGCTGTGCATGGCTGTGGGTGGGAGATGAAGGTGAGGGCTGTGCTCTGAGGTTATTTCCTCCCTCTGCACACTGACACGTGTTCACAAGGGCCTGGACACTCATCAGAGACACTGCCCTTCATCCCTGTGAAGCTTTTCCATCCAAACCCATGGTGAAGGTGACAGGGACACCAGACAGATGAGGTGCCCCCAGCCAAGAGACAACAATGGCAGCCCCCAGGGGCTCTGCCTGCTCTCCTCCCCAGACAGATCATTTCCATACTGAGTGGAGTTATTCATGAGGGTGCCTGGGGCACCCCCCTGGTGCTCACAGACTTTTATGGAGCTGCAAATCCCAGCTGCTCCAACCAGAGAATAAACAGCTGGGAGCCAGAGAGAGATTCACCAGTGCTGGGGCTGTGGAGCAGCAGTTGGCAGAGCTGCCAGGGGATTAATGGAGGAGAGGTGACAGCATCTGCATGGATGAGTCCTGAGAGGGAAGGAGAGCCTTTCTTTAACATCTTGGGGCGTGGGGTGGTTGTTTATTCTTCAGCCGTGAGGAGAGGCAGGAAGGAGGGCAGAGGTGCAGGCTGGGAAAATCCTTGGAGCTAGAAATGATGTTTTAGAGCTCCTGGCCTTGGCTGGAGGGACTCCACATTCCAGGTAGCACCTGGCACACAGGATTTGGGTGTGAGGGTGACTGGTGATCCAGGTGACTGGATGGTTCGGACGGGAGAGGAGGAGCCTCCACCTCCATGACTGGTGAGGGATGCTGAAGTACAAAGCAGTTTCCTTACCCTGGAGGGCACTGAGGAAGACCACGAGGGTGGGAAACAGCAGCCCTGGGCCAGTGCAGCTGATGGTGTGAGTCCTGTGAGCAGGGAGGGGAGAGGGGGCAGAGTGTCTGTGTGTGATAAGCAGTGGCTTCGTGGAGATGGTGGAGCCCGCCCGGGCTAATGCAGGGTTTTATTCTAAACCATCCAGGAAACATTGCTTGAAAATTGCACTTGCTATTGCTGCCTCAGCCACTGCAATCAAAACTGAAGAAATGTGCAGCTCAGAGAGCTCTGAGAAGCAGCTAAAAATAAGGCAGGTCAAAAGGGAACTGGAGGGAGAGCAGAGCTCAGCAGCACAGCGACTGCTTTGGCTGCTAGGAGGGGTACAAGGGGGTCCCCAGGTCTGGGGCTAATCCCCTCCCTGTTGCATCACCTCAGCATCAAAGGGAAGGAGAGGTATAATCAAGTCCAAAATAAGAGACAAGAGAAAATATGCCTTTACTTGCATGGTGAAAGAACAATTTTGGGGGCCCCGTTAATCCTGTGCAGATCATATTAACACTGATAAAATACTTAGACAGCCCTCTCTGTAGAAGTGTCAGCATTTATTAAGTAGTACCTGCAGATGGATCTCATCATTATCCCCTTGCCTGGGATTTTGGAGGGGAGAGGAGCAGGGTTTGCTTTATACATTATTTCTCAGGGACACGACTGTGCCAGAAAAAGGGGGAGATATGGTGGCCCCAGAAGTGTCTAGACCAGTAATGGCACCTTCCACATGCTGTTGTCACTTGAATTCCTTGCAGCCAGGAGGTTTTACATCCAGGCTGTGCTCTCAGCTTTGCCTTGTGCCTCTCCTCACTCCCTTCCTTTCCATCCCAGTCTGAGCCACTGGGCAGGGTCTGCCTCCTCTCCTGGCCTGTCCAGGGACCAAGGAGCTCACACTTTTGCCTCCCAAATGCAAAATCCAGCGTCTGTGGGCAGGGCCAAGGAAAAGGAACAGCCTGGGAGACAAACTCCATGGCCCTGCCCGTACAGGGAGAGCTGTCAGGTTCAGATCTGGAGTCAGCTGCTGGGGACAGTTGCAGGATGAATTACTTCCAGCTCTTCCCTCAGTCTGGAGAGGGAGATAACAGACTGATTTTGTGTCACAGACCACATGCCCTGCCTCTCCATCCTTTGCACCCCCACATTCCTTCGATTTATACAACCCCATGGGCTGCCAGGCAGATCTGAGGTATTAAAAAGAGTATCCTAAAGAAATCTGGCAAGGACTTTGCTATCTCAGACTCACAGCAGAGCAAGATAGGAAGCTGGAGGAGCATCTATCAGTGCACACAGGACCCAAAGCATCCCCCCAAAGAGCATCTGACAAGCAGCAGCCATGGCCAAAGCCACTCTCTCCCGAGATTTATCTACGGGGAGGGAAAACATCCGTGGCAAAGGGAGAACGTTGCATGCCTTTCACTCACTTTCCACATGCTGGGCTGTAGTTTTCTCCTCATGAGATGGCCCAACTAACAGCACAGAGCCACAGGGGCTTCTGAAAAATCCAGCTGAGTGGCTGTGGTGGTCACAGAGCCCAGCACCTCTGGGGTCTGGGCATGATGGATGCTGTTGATCATCCTCCGTAACACTGAAGTGCCTTTTTAGATGGGAGTTATCAATTTTGCTGCCATAGCAACCCCAAAAGTCACCTAGAGGACAGCCTGCCTGGGAGAGCAGGGATGGTTTCTGTGTGAGATGTGGGGGAGTCAGGATTGCTGGAGGGTGTGAGACCCCAGGGACCAGGGCAGAGCAGGCTGGGTGTCCCCAAGCTGACCTGTCCCCCTCATCCCAAGGCTTTTCCCTCATCAGAACAGCCCTGAAAATGGTTCTGGTTTCATGTCACAACCCATCTCCTTTCCCAACATCTTTCCTACACAAGTCCCTCTTGCCAAAACCTGTGTTGTTTAATGACACTGAGACCCACTGTCCCTTTGTCAAGTTTGAACAAAGCCTGTCAAAGGGTTCAGGAGTTGTAGGAGGAGACAGAAAACCCTTTTCCCATGTATGTCACATGTGGTGGGATCCCATAACTCCCTTTCCTTGGAAAACCAGGCTAGAACTGGCACACTTCAACCATTTCAGTGCCCTTCTGCAAATGCTTTCGAAGCCAGAAGTTGAGCAAAACTGCCCTTTCCAATGCAAAGAGCTCCACTTTAGCTAAGTAGTGATTTTCCAACTGAAGATTTTGGCTGAAAAACTGCCAGACATCTGTACAGAGCAGCTCAGAGAAACCAGGGCTTCCTCCCTTCATTCTGACATTCATCTATTGCACATTTTAAGCAGGTTCCTGTCTGTCTCTGAGATGATGTTTGGCTTCTCGTTTCAACCAAGTGTTTGAAGTGTATTAATTTCATTGAAAGACCTTGTCAGACCTGCCTCTGTGTTCTCATCTGAGATGCTGGCTCTGGAAAGCACATTTTCTTTTCAACCTGACCTGCTGCACACTGATTGCAAGCAACGATTTCTTCTGCTTTCCCATCATCTCCGCGCCGCCCTCCCCTCTGTTTGGAGTTTATGGTCACTGCCTCTGGATTGTGTCATTATTTGTCTTTGTTCCATGTTTTAACCTTTGTTAGAGACTCGTCCATTGTGCAATTCCTGTTCACTGACCTATAATGCTCTAATTTAGTTGGCATTTTGATCTCGGTGAACAATCCCTCGTATGCAAGGCTCCTTTCCTTTTCTGTTTTCATCACTTCCCCACTCTTTCATTGCTTCCCACCTTTAAAAAAAGGTCTCCTGTGTGTTTCCTTACCCTCTTCACACTCTGCTCAGTGTTTCCTTAGGTTCTTTCACCCAATCTCTCTTTCTTTCTTCCAAATCAGCCTCAGCTCCCACCCCAGCTCCTCTCCCAGCCATGTCACCAGGAGTTACTGCTGCTCATCCTCTCAGAGTGAGCCTGATAAGGAAACTGCTCTTCTGCAGAGGCTGAAAATTTTGCCCCAGGAAGAAGCGTTGGTAGATGAAATAATGACCCTAAAAAACAAGCCCTGGGGGTAAAGCCCCTCCATCTCCGAGAAGCAACAGTGAGTGCTTGTGGTGTTCACCATCACAAGAGGGAGTTGCGACTGCTCTTTTGGTTGTGTTACAGGAGACCGGGACCAAGGAGAGGGACTAACAGCATCCTGGTCAGCTCCCGGCGCTGGAGCCCTTCCCTGGATCGCCACTGGATAGCAGCAAAGGGAGGAACGTGTGCGGCGAGTGCAGCACATCCTCGCAGCCACGTTCCAGGATGCTCTCCCCGCAGCGGGGAGGGAGCAGGCTCAGCCCCACCGTGCCCAGCCAGTGCTCTGCCACAGAGGGCCCCTAAGGACGAGGAGCTGGAGCTCTTCATTCCTCGCCTGCCTTTCCCGGGATCCCCAGTGGCTGAGATCAGCTGCGATGCTCCGGCAGGCAGGACACCGTGGGGGCAGCGCTGCTTTGGAGTCTGAGAGCTCTGAGCACAGTTTCTCCCAGCTCACCTCCCCCTGTCCCCACCGGCTTTGACTCTCTCTCTGATGAACTCCTCTGTCAGGAGAGCCCAGCTGGGAGTTGCTCACAGGGGAACCTGCTCACATTTCCTCTGGCCGTGGGGACATGAATATTGCAGGGCCTGGGATCAGCGGAGAACCAGGAGTGCTAATTCCCCTCTCTAACACAACCTCTAACAACTTATCACTGGTGCAGACAAGGCACAAGCTGCTGGTCTTGCTCAGGCAGCGTGGAAAACGCCTCAACCACAGGGCAGCAACAGGGCAAGGTGGGGAGATGGGTGGAAACTCAGTGCCTGGCTCTTCCAGTCTTGCAAAAGCAAGAGGAGCCAGAGTTGCTCATCTTCTGGAACACGGCTGAGATCTGCAGTGCAATTAGTTTAGGGAAGAGGTAAAATGGGTAAATAATTCAGAAATGGGTGGATTCCTCTAATTGTGACGGTGGTCTGCTTGTCTTTGCTAGGGCCACATTCACAGATTCTAATGGAGCAGCATCCCTGTACCTGCCCGTGGAGTTTGCCAGGTGCCAGTTGTTTGGGAGCCACGTGCCAGTGCAGCCCCCTCATCCCATCCAGTCAGTCAGATAAAATAACCACCCTGGGGAGTCACACTCAACCCTGGTGCCAGTCTGGGAACGCTCCAGTGCCGTGGGAGCCACGTCCTGCCTGGTGTACACCCACCTGGGGAGAAGGGCACAGGCAGACAAACACCCCGTGGCTCCTCTGGCAGCTCTGCTGCTCTGTCACCGTGGTGGCTTTGTAATGAGAGCATGAAGGGGGAAGATAACACTGAAGGGAGGAAAACAAGGCCTGCTTTTCTCTCCCTGCTGTTCAGAGGGAAAGGCCTATCAGATGTGTCAGCATGGCAGGGAAGGGAAATGCTATTGTACACAGCACTCTGCCTGGCGGATCCTCGGCGCTGGCTCAGGCAAAGAGAGGGAAAACAGAGGGAAAAACAAGATGCAGGGTGTTCAACAGGAGCCAGCAGCGTTTGTTATCAAAATGGAAATGCAGCTCTTTGTTGATGGAGGTGTATCTGCTTCCCATTGTCCCCAGTGCCAGCCCACTGAAAGGCCCCTTTTGATGGCTGGGTGTTTGTGCACCGGCTATGAAATTGCTTCAGAAGACAAAGGGAGCGTGTGCTCGCTGGTAAATGAAAAGAGGAGGTGAGGGCTCCCTGCCTCTCACCCCGGCTCTCCACGCCAGGAGCAGCTGTCAGAGCCTCACAGAGAAAATTGGAAGGCTGAGACTGGATGGGGAACCAGTGGTGAACAGGGAGAGTTTGCTGCTCTTTTGAAGGGCTAATGTGACCATCTGCTCTGATTTAACTGGCCTGCTCCCGTCCAAGTGTTCCCAAGCCCTCCGGCCACTCATTCCCTCCTCCCCAGTGCTCTGCTTCCATTAGCAGTGGAATGCTTCCATTAGCCAGGGCATGTCCTGCTGCCTGCCACGTCAGGCCACTGCCAGGCACCTTCCCTGGCTGGGGAAAAAGGAGGAATCCATAGCTGGAGTAGCCCAAGGGCTGTACATCTCTACGCTTTCTACTCACCCCGCTGATCACCAGTGATTTAGCTGGGGACTGCACCAGGGATAAACATGCATGGAAAGCAGCATCAAACTGACAGAGAGTAGGTTTGGATTAGGCATTGGGAAGAAATTCTTCCCTGTGGGGAGATGGAACAGGTTTCCCAGAGAAGCTGTGGCTGCCCCATCCCTGGAAATGTCCAAGGCCAGGCTGGACGGGGCTCAGAGCAACCTGGGCTAGTGGAAAGTGTCCCTGCCCATAGGTCCTGTCCAATCCAGGCTATTCTGTGGTTCTATGACCAGAAGTGCAGGGATAACACCCTCAAGGAACATGCCAGGCAGTAGAACATCACCCAGCAAAGCTGCCAAGGTGCCATCACCCAAAGCCCTGCTCAGCTGGACCCTCCACCAGGCAGCAGCAGCACTGCATGGCCCTCTCCTCCAGCTCTGCTGCACCCTTGTCCTCACAAGCTCACCTCAAAATTGGGGTTTTTTTACCTAGACTGCTCCGTTTTACCTTCTTCTCACACCTCCCATCCCACCTCTCTGCTCCACTCGCACAGGATCCGGGGCTAGGCGTGGCCCCGCGTGTGAAACATCCCTGTGATCCCACGCCCCTGCTCATTAACTAATACCGCTCCTAATAGGAATGTGTGCCTTTCTTCCCCTCTCCCCGCCCGGCCCCGCCGAGTTTAATCTCCCAGTCATGCTCAGCCGGCCCCGCTCCTTTATCTGCGCAATAAAGAAATGGTTTGAGGCAGATCGACGCCTCGTCCTGAGCTGGCAATTTCACACGGGCCTTATCAGCTCTCACACACGCTGTAAGGCCGCTGGAAATTAGGCTCGGGATTCGCATGTCTAACAACCGGGGTTAAATGGGCTTTTTTTCCCCCCCTCTTTTTTCCCCCCTCCCCTGCTTTTCCCCTCCGCAGCTCCTTCTTCGCCCCTCCCTCTCTCTTCTCACTGGGTTACAACGGCTGTAAAAGGATGGCCTTGCCTGGCTCCTGGTGAAAGATGTTAATTTATTGTAGTCGCTTCTTTATTTGATTATTGGTTTATTAAAACTGCTCGAGGTGAGAGCGTCTCTTCGAGAGCAAATCCTCGCCTTTGATCTGTTACCAGCTCTGTTGGCAAGACAAACACAGATGGATGTGGCTGCTTTTTGGTGGGATCATGCCCCCTTTCAGCAGGAGGAGGTGGAAGCCAAGCCACTGTCCCGTGCTGTCCAACTCCAAGGGGTTTCCTGCCAGGAAGGGGTGTCTCTGGAAGCAGCTGTAGCTGTCAGACCTCTCTCCTGCCTTGGACACACTTGATTTCCATTCCCCGAGCTCACCTGCATCCTGAAGAGCTCTTGTGTACTGGCTCCCTAAGGATGCAATTTATTGTATCCCAGATTCTCAGAGGGAACCTCTGCCTGTCGCACCCCAAGGGGCCACTGCACCCTCAGCACCACCTCCCTGCTTCAACATGAGGCCCCTAGAATGGGAATCCTCCTTCCCCCTGCCCCGTGGCAGCATTCCTTCAGTCCTCAAAACCAGCTCCCCAACACCTGCTTACACCCCCTGAGCCAGAATTTGGCCGTGGTGTCCCTCAGGGACTGGGGTGGCTGTGCTGTCCAGCTGCAGGAGGAGGTGGGACCGGTGTTTCCTCCCTCTGCCCGCCCAGCCACGGAGCCCATCGGTATTCAGAGCCGACCCTGCTGTGTTTGCACTCAGGGATGGAGTCACTGCAGCAAAAATCCAGCTCCTTCCCACTGGAAACCTTGGCCCTGTGGAAGCGTATCCAGCCTTGCCTCTGCCAAGGCACCCCCCCCTTCACCCCTCCCAGCTGCAGATGCTGATCCCCCTGTCCTGATCTGCCCTCCAGCCCAGTCACAAACGCACAGGGATGTTTTCCCTGCCACCTACAAGTCAGCAGCAGCACAGCAGAGCCACTCCTGGCAGCGGGGACCACTTTATACAGCCCCTTGTTCCCTCCAGAGGCAGAAAAAGAGTCCCCTGGGCAACGCAAGATGAGAGCTGGATTAGGAACTGCATCAGGAATTAGCTGGGATGTGGGAAGCCTTGCCTGGGTGTGCAGGCAGAGGGGAAGGTGGAGTCCCTGCCTTCGAAACTGTAACAGGGCACCCACAGTCTCTCAAACAGCTTTAAAAATCTCCATTTGCACGCCTAAAAATGACCCATATTCAGCGGGTTTTTTTTTTTAAAGGCATTGCTATTGTAACTCCTGGAGGTTTTGGGGAAGGTTTAGGGGCAGATTCACATTTGGCTGAGGGGAGAAGTAGCCCCTTAAGCTGTTGCTGGACCTGCAACTTGGACTCCAAGGACAGAAGAGAGGGGGAGGCCTTCCAAGATCTGCTGAACTCCCTCTTTTTCTTCCCTTGCTGCTTACAGACCTTTTCAAAAGAAAGTCACCTTGGTCGTGGCAGGACAAGCTGTCTGTGGCTTGAATTAAAGCAGCTTTCATCCATCCTGGGAAATCTGCATATTGCCAAGGATAATGTCTCCCACACTCAGGGATGTTGCTGAAACATCTTCATCACAGCTGGGCCCTGTCTCAGCTCACCTGTAATTTAATTTTCTCCCTTTCTGCCTTGGGCATGCACAGCTGGAGGGGGGGGAGGGGGGCACAGGGGAACACTGCACCCCTCTGCCTTTCCCAGATCCACAGATCCTGGCAAACCCACCCCTTCGAGCCTCTGATGGGGGAGATTCCATGGATAACTTGTTCCTCATTCCCCTCCTTGGAAAGCTTTCCCTTATACTTCACCTGACTTGTCCTGTTGCATTTTTCCTCTCCCATCCCTTGCAAATAAATAAGTGATGAACCAAGCAGCTTTCCTGCCTCCCTGGCTCCATAAGAGCTTTTGATGGAGAATGACCCCCACCCAGAATTGAATTTTTTTTTTTCCCAAACAGCAGAACACTCGGGATTAAGGCCTGAGACCTCCAGAAAATTGATTTTCACTAAAGGCTTTCACACAATACATGTATTATAAACCAGCACTCCAGGATCTGTCCTCCCACAATGAATGTGGTGCCTCAGGGCATTAAGCTCCTGCTCACATGTCAGCCTTACGGGCAGAGATGGCTGAATAATTCATCAATAACCCTCCAAATTCGGCTTCCAGTCCTGCCTGGGAGCTCTCTCTGCATGGAGATGTCTCTCCCAGAGCCAATTCATTAGGTGAGGTTACTCACAGAAGTGGCAGAGGGACCCTGGGTGTGAAACCCTGGCCCGAGTGGAAGTTTTGAATTGGCTTTGCTGTGCATCAGGAATTAGCTGGGGAAATTCCAGCCTGGAAATGAGAGCTGTTTTGTGTTGGCTATGCTGCTCACATGGCTCTGGGCTGGCTCCTGAGTAGCTGAACTCAACCCCTGCAATGAGGGTGAATAAGAATATCGCGCTGGATTTCCATTAATATGTTATAACATTGCTCAAAATTCACTTCTCCTGGTCAGACTGATCTATCTATCTGTCTATCTGCATCGTTTTATTTCTGGAGCACCTAGCCCTGCACCGTCTAATTATTAATTCCTCCACTAGAATGCTTGCTGGAAGCTCACATCAAAGCCTTGTAGACACAACCAGAGTAAATCAGTAGAAAAAAGCCAACAGATATTGTCTGAAATCTGCCAGTCAAGACATTTCCCTGTGCATAATCCCAGTTTTTCAAGCCCTTTTACATGCTGGACAACATTCACAAATCCAGAAAGGGGTGAAGGGGGAGGAGGGGAGTGAAAATAAACAAAAGTTTAAATCTGCTCAGGCAAAAAATTCCACTGGAGATGGCAAAATCTGATGGAAAGGAGGAGGATATGGTTATTATTTTTGTTCTAGGAGAGTTTGGGAGCCCTCAGCCAAGTGTCAGGACTACAACCAGCCAGGGAAAAGGCTGGAATAGCTCAGTAGCAGGAGACCAGAGGTGTGATCATACCTGGAGTCCAGGCACAGGGAAAGGGGAGGATCATCTTGAGAAGGGCAAAGGAAATGAGCACAGAGATTACTGGGATGGTTCAGGGAATGATAGAACTGAAAGTCAAAGGACTGGTATTTTTGCCTGACACAGGTGGGGGCTGAAAAGGCACCTGATGTCTGTGGTGGGAAAGAGCAGAGGAAAAAGGAGGAGGGAACTGCCAGGATCCACCTCCTTTCTCTCACCAGCCAGGACTTTACAGAAGTGGAAGAAACGCAGATTCCAACACCAATTTTCCCACGGACCTCAAAGCTTCCCAGCCCAGGGGGAGGGAAAAGCAAAGCCCATCCCTGTTGCGTGAATGAGTCACCCTCCCCTCACCCCAGAGCTCCTCCAGGTGACAGCTCACATAAATAAAGAGAAGGAAGCTGGAGCATTTTGATGACTCATGTAATATTCATTTTGAATTAATCTGTACATGATTCTATATTAAAAAAAAAATACATTCCATAAGATTTTTTTTTTCCTTCCACGAGCTCCAATTTGCTGCTGGCAAGGAGCAGCGTTTGGGTCTTTTATGGGTATTAGTTCCATAGTGTATAGCAGGAGGCAGAGGAAGTTTAATTATGATTCACTGAGCCACATTGTGGGTATGTTTTAAAGCCACTTAATTAGTGTAGAAATATACAGCTGTAATTATCCTGAAATATGGCCTAATTAACCTATCGAAAACCCATACACGTGGCTCAGGGAACTTGGAAGCATTAATAGTCTATTAATACACCAGAGCTGACAGCCCATCATGCTCACATTTGGGAGCAGGAAGGCACTATGTGTGATCTCCCACTGAGGACAGGTAAATCCTGCCCTTTCCCTGTGCTGGGAAGGGCTGTGGGACACCTCCTGCCACAATCTGCCTATGAGCTGGACTACAACTGCTTACCTCTGCTCTGTCCTCTTCTTCCATCCTGAAATTCATCTCCCTGGATCCTCCCCGCTCCCTGCAGCCCTCCAGATGTTCCTGGAGGCTCAGGGAACCCTCAGCCACTTCAGCCCAGCTCTGTCATTTCCCTTTTTGAGGAGCTGGAAGGGATTAAATGGTGCAATGGGCCTTTTCTCATGGATGAATTCCCAGCCCTGGAGCAGAACAGAGACGATCAGAGAGATAGCTAAAGCATAGCTAAAGCACAAAGGTGATGGCAAAAGGTCTTGTGTTCATTCCTGGGTGTTAAAGCTGATAAAACCAGGGGGAAAAAAAAACAATTATCACTTCAAAGACACCTTGATATCACAGGGTTGCCCAGAGAAGCTGTGGCTGAGCCATCCCTGGGAGTGTCCAAGGCCAGGTTGGAGCAACCTGGGCCCATGGAAGGTGTCCCTGCCCACAGCAGGGAGCAGAACAAGATGGGTTTTAAGATCCCTTCCAACCCAAACCGTTTTATAACTCTATCACAGAGCTTCCCAAACCAATTTGCAGACAGCAGGAAACACTGTCTATAAGAGCCTTTACAGAGCAGAACAAGTTAATGCCCCATCCCTCATCCCACCACTTCAAAGATGAGGAAACCAACCGAGGCACACACCTGGAAATTGAATTCCCTGCCTCTGCTTTCCTGGCAGCCAGGTCATGCTGCCTTTTAACTGGGAAAACATCCTGAATTTAGCGGAGCTTCGTCTTTGGGAAGGGGCTTTTATTTCCACCTGGGCTGAAGGAGCAGCAGAAAGATAAAATCTCTGAGTTGTCAGGGAGGGGTGATGGGGGCTGAGGGGACAGAGAGGGGAGCCAGGAAGGAAGCAGCTGGCAGGTTCTTCAGGCAGAGCTCACAGCCGAGACACTCGAACGGCATCTCCGTCCTTCGGTGATCAAAGCAACGCCGACTGAATCCGGCTGTAATCATCCACGGGGTAGTTTGCTTAAAATCCCCCTAATTATGCAAGTGAAGAAAATTACTGCTCCGTGATGAACTGAATAGGAAATTGGAGGCTCCCACAACCCAACTACTGCCACCACAGGCAGCTTAAAGACAAAACACACGAGGAGGGAGGTGCAGGGAGAAGGAGAGACAAAGGGATGCAGGTGGAAGTGGCAGGATGTGGGAGCAGGGAGGGGAGGGGAGGACCGAGCAAGGAAGGGAATCGACTCTTTTCTGGGAGGCCACCGGTTTGGGAGAGCTGAAGACAGCCCTGAGAGAAATACAGCCCTGCTAAGCTGGCCCTGCCACTTTGCCAGCAATTCTGCTGTGACACACTTGACTCTGTACCACAAACAGTGTTTTATCCAGAGCTTCTGCTTGAAACCCATAGGACTCTTCTGAGTGCTATTCTGCCTGATATGTGAGAGTGGGGGATCTCTCTAGATAAATAATCCAAATTATTGCCTCTCAGAGTGTTCTTCCAGTGGCAATTTCTCCTGACAGGTGACAGCAGGTACCACAGAGGGCTCAGCTGAGTCACTTAGGGTCAAGGGGCTGGGAGAGGGTATTTTGTGCTAACAGGAGATGTCCTCTTTAAAAATTACCTATATTTTCAGGCAGTTCTTGTGCCTGCTCAGGGAAAGTCCTCCCCTCATCCTCTTCAGGCTGGGTGGATCCCAGCTCAGTTATGTTGCTCTGGATGATCCATAACGGGTGTGGGGTGGAATTCTGCCGGCTCCCTCTCTCTCAGGAGCACACACAGGCTGTGATTAAGCAGAGCACTTTGCTTACTTACTATCAGTGTCGCTCCCCAAGCTCTGAGCTCGCTCAGAATGAATGAGCTCAGTGCAGAGCTGGTGCTTCCCGCAATCACAGCTCCCCCACCCCTCCCTCCTCCCCCTCCCAGAACTGTGTGCTACGGTACATCAAAAGCTGCTTCCAGGAGTCAGCTAATCCTCCAGGGAATGCCACCCCCGTTAGGAACCCGTGCTGGGGCGGGAAAACACCACAGACAAGTGTAATTCATCCCACCGCGATGTTTGTACTCGAATAAACCCTCCAGTTCTTCGGAGGTAAACAACAACAGAAAATAACCAGTGAGCCAAAAATGTGTATTTTTTTGCAAGTCTTTTCCCCTGCAGAGGCTTTAGGAACCCTGGTGTGGCACCCACCAGCACTCTTCATCCCAGGGGAGGGCTTAGGACCTGTGCTGAGGGGAGAGTTTCAGGTGGGAAGGGACCCCTGGAGGTCTCAGCAAAACCTCCTGCTCAAAACCTGGCGAATTTCGAGCAGGTCACTCAGGAGGGGAAATTCAGGTGGGATATGTGGGGTAAATTCCTCCCTGTGAGGATGGCACAGGCTGCCCAGAGAAGCTCTGGCTGCCCCATCCCTGGAAGTCCTGTGCCATTCCTGTCACTTGGAAACGCCTTCCTTTCCATTCCCTGCAAGCACTGCTGGCAATTCTGAGCAAGCTTCCCCAAAAATGTGGTTTCAGCCTCTGCAGCTCCTTTTTGAGGCCCTTAAACCCTTTTAAAAAGTAAGTAAAGCACCGACCACGTGAGAACTGCTCTTCCTCAAGGAGGAGCTGTGGTTTGCTGGGATTTAAAGCTCTGCAATGGGACAGAGTCTGGGGATCCGAATTAATTCCCTTCTTCCACCTC
This sequence comes from Empidonax traillii, assembly GCF_003031625.1. Taxonomy (NCBI): domain Eukaryota; kingdom Metazoa; phylum Chordata; class Aves; order Passeriformes; family Tyrannidae; genus Empidonax; species Empidonax traillii. The sequence goes on along the minus strand of NW_020956168.1, from coordinate 382,881 downwards.
AGGTGTAACATGTCTCTTTTCTCTGGATCTCGTTGTAAAACCAGATGAATGCAGGGGTTTAAAGACTCTTATCACAGAACTGTCCTTCTCTTTCTTTAATCTGGATGTTCCCCCCCCCCCCAAATTGTTTATTTCATAGTCAACTTCCAATGCAATTTGGACCTTGTTTTGCATCACTCCAAATCATTTCATTAATGAAAAAAAAAAACCCCAAGTCATTATAAAACAAATACACAAAATACAAGCAGCTAATCTTTCCCTTATATTGCAAGGATTAAATAAACAGAAATATCAGCAGAAAGTATTCCAGACACGTTGGGCTGCCACAAAATTTACTAGGTGAACTGTTCATTTCCATATTCCCCAAATGCAAGAGGATGACACTTTTGAAATTAAAAACTGATGATACAAATGGCATTTAAAGTTCATTTAATATTATTTGTTAAAATTCCACTGACAAATCTGTCATATATAAGGCAGATCCCATTACTAGAAAAAAAAAAAAAAAAAAAAAAAGAAAAAGCAATTGAAATCAAAACTCATCCCAACACTGAAGGGTCTATTAAGGCAGTAGATGGGAATTTGCATTATCAAATAATCCTAACAGGAGATTTTATAAATGGAAATGTAAACTGTAGGGGGTTTTAAATGTTAATTTATACCAATAACTATTTTCATAAACAGACCTGACTGTGTTTCTCCTGGAGACAATAAGGAAATGTTTCCCTGGGGGATTGGGAGTGGCCAAACAGCAGCAGTTGGATTTGTGAATAACAAACCTGCAGCCACCTGGGATTGGGATGGAGAAGGGCAGGTGAATGGATGGAGCAGAGCATGGTCTGTCTCCACAGTGGGGCTCTCACTTTTTGCCTTTCTATGACTCTGAGAGGGGGCCCTTTCCCACCCACTCCTGACCTGTAGCTCTTGTCCCCCAAGGCTCCACTCCCTGCACCCTAAAATCCAGGAAAACCATCAGTTCCTACATCCAGGCAGCAACACAGAGCTGGTGATCCCCAAGCTGCCACAGGGGATGCTGCAGAACCACAGGGGGCAGCCATCCCTTGGCTTGAAGCTTGGAAGATGATCCCACTGACCAAAAAAAAAAAAAAAAGGGCACAGGAAAACTCTTTTGTCCTGTCCAAACAACAGATATTTGCATTGCCTTTTGTTTTCTTGTTTATTTTCCCCCTACATAAATATGGAAGGAAAGCGTTGCAGGTGAAATGGTGCATGGAAATTAATCTGGTTCATAGTCCTCATAAATATTAACAGCCTGGTAAATATGGGACCTTACTTCTTTATCCCCCTGCTCTCATCTCTCCCAAGTTATTGTCACCTGAGAAGGTTAAGTAGTTGGTAAATGAGGTCATGGCAAAAGGGAAGGTGTTTTATCCAGACCCAGTGCCTGTAGAGGTGTAATCAAAGGCACCAAGGGCTGATGCAGCTCCTCCCAAAAAAATCCAAGTGCCTGCTTTTCTCCTCCCCTCCCACCACGGCTCAAACCATCAGTCTCCAGTCCCTTACTGCCAAAAAATTAAATATCAACATTTAGAAACATCAACATTGTATTTCTCTTCCTTCCTTCCTTTCCTTTCCTTTCCTTTCCTTCCTTCTTTTCTTTCCTTTCTTCTTCCCTTCTCCTTTCCCTCTTTCTTTCCTCCCTTCCCCTTCCAACAGACGAAAAAACGAGCGAGAAATTAAGAGACACTTTGCTGTGCACTGTAATAAAGTGTGTGAGAGAGGGGAAAGAGTGGAGGGAAAACTTCCCCTACAGATGAAAGCAGCAGCCTTGTCTCTCAGGAATTTGTGTGGAGGATGGTGATCCATACCCTGAGCGAGGCAGGAGCTTTGTGCCACAGGAGTGACTCGAGTGAAAAGGGCTCCGTGGCGTGAAATGCAGGAGTGGGTTTACAGCAGCAGGATTTATCTGCGACTCTGAGCACTCACAATCTCACTAATATGATTATTAGAAAAGCAAATGGATGGAACCATTAGGCCACATAATCCCTCAGGGTGTGGCTGCAGCTGTAAAAGTGGGTATTTATGGGCAGGGCACTGAAGTGAACTCCTGCAGATCAGACACTCACAGGAGGGTTTGGGTGGGAAAGGATCTTAAAGACCATCTAGTTCCAACCCACAGACTTGGGTAAGACCATTCCCCACCAGCCTGGTCCTCCCACAGCAGAGATTAAACACCCTGGAGGTGTGAAGAGCAGGACCCCTTCCCCAAGCTCCTGGGGCCCCATCCTGCCTTGCTCCTTCTTTCCCTCTGTCCCTGCAGCTGGGACACTCAGGATGGGCAGACTCTGGTGATGCTGACAAGCAGCATGGGACCACAAGGAGATCTGAAGCAGAAGGCTGGATTTTCTCCTCTTCCCAGCTCCTGTGGTTCTGGGCCAAACCTTGAGCTGGTTCCTCTGCACCAACAGCTTGTGAGCCAGGAGAGAGTGAGAGGCAGAGACACACATGAGAGACACAGGAAATTTAGAGAAGGGCTGTTTCTCTAGTAATTAGCAGTTGTGTCCTGCTGGGTTTTATTTCATGTGTCCATGTTTTCCCATCCAGCAGCGCAAATGATGTGGGTCTCAAAGCAATCCTGCCATTTTCTGTTAGCTGATCTTTTAATGCCTAGGATTTATGAAAGATGGCACCCTATATTTTTGTGTTTGCATGGATCATTGCTGAGTTGGAACTCATCCTGTTCTCATGAAAGGATTCCTCCCTTTTTGGCAGAGAAAATGTGAGTTTGTTTTCAAATCTAGCCTATGTGAAAGATCATGTGGCCATGAAGGGAATCTTGAATCAGTTCCAAATGGTGAGCATCATGAAGGCAGATCTCTACCAAAACCTCTAACACTTGCATTTTCAGATATTTTCAGCAGGGAAAACCCTCAGCTTGGCGAAACATCACAGAGGAGAGACATATTTCACCGACATGAGTTCTCCTGAATGACAAAATTGTGAATCATGCACAAAAGAAGGAAGGGTAAAAAAGCTGCTGAGACTTTATACAACACTGGCTTATTTACATCCTTGAGCAGCTTCCCTGAAAAGCAGCCACTGCTGGAGAGAGCAGAGAGCCAAACGTCTGCAGGGATGCATCAGGTGAGGATGCAGATGGGGATGGAGGAATCTATCCAAAATGAGGGAGGCAGAGCAAAATGGTGGTGGAACTGGACCGTGGAACTGCTTTGGAGTTGGGGTGAGCTGCTCCTGCTTGGTTAGAGCCTGGTGCTGATAAAGCCAAGGCTGTGGCTTTGGTCCCTGTATGGGCCAGGCACTCCAGGGTTGGGTTCCATGATCCTTGTGGGTCCCTTCCAGCTCAGAACATCCTGTGATTCTGCTCCTGAAATAGCCATGGCACAGCTGGAGGAGCCTGAGGGGCATCTGGTCCTTCTCTCAGGACACGATCAGGACAGCAGGAATGCTCTTCCAGCAGACCTGCTGTTTTCAGGAGTAGCTCAGAGCTATGTTGCCTGGCTTGGAAAGAGCTCTGGCATGGGACAAAAAAAACCTGGGCCTCTTGAGGAGAACCCAGCCTGCAAGAAATATAAACCACTTAAAATGAAACAGCCCAAAAGGCCCTCCTACATTATCCTCATGTTCGAGTACTTTGCTTCAGTCACATACTGAGCTCTCAGTCTTTTTTTTTTTTTATTATTTCTGATCCTGTTATGTTTCTCATGCAGGAACAGTCTTCCTGACCCCTGAAGACCTCAGTTAAGCCTGCTGACAGCAACTTGGCTTTTCTGAGTTTCCTCTTGCAGCTCCTTAGACGCAATCTGCTGACCCCCTCCCCCCCCCAGCAATCTTCAAAGTGCAGGTGGAAAACCCACTGACCTGCACCCCCTCCCTTGGCTCCACAACCAACGGGTGCCCAGCCAGGAGGAACCATTGATCCACATGACTGATGGGGTTCTGCGAGGAGGAAAGTGTGCCAGGTCGATATGCAATCCAACAGTACATGAATCACTCCAGCTCTCCCAATTTATTCAGCTCCAAATCAAGTGAATGAACAAAAGATAAATATATGGCCATGGGGAGTCTGGGGTGGGGGGTGGGGGGAAGGAAGGCAGGTGGGGAGGCAGAATCTCATAAGGGATAATTAACTGGCTTTTATCATCCTAACAAAGCATTAAGCCAGTAAATCCGTGGAAATGGGAAAGCTCCAGAGGGTCGTTACTTGCACAAGGCAGAGAGACTCGGGAGGACTGCTTGGCTTCTCCAGGTTGGATTGAGGAGGGGAAGGCAGAGCTGCCCCTGGGCCCTGACACAGCCCCAGCATCCCCCCTTCCCATGCTGGAGCTTCATCTCCCCTCTCAGAGCTCCTCCAGCCTGGGGGAAAGCATCCTGCTTGCTAGAGGTGACTTAATTCAGTAGAGGAGAAATAGGAGAATGCTTGTATTGTTATCTCTGAGAGATTCTGGGCACAGAGATCACAGGGTCCCACCCAGCTGGGTGCTGTAAACATCCCTCTCAGGGGGCTCATGTTCCACCAAACAGAGAGTAAAAAGTATGGGGTAGAAAACCAATTTTTTTTTTTTTGTGACTGACAGAAATTCATCTCAAATTGAAGCAAAAAGTCAAAGTGTTGCCAATTTTCCCCCAGATGACCAGTAGAAATACAGTTTAGATTGGGTCACTCCTTTAGTCCCATAACTTTAGATTGTTCCATTTTGATTTCAAGCTTTAGGGTATTTTAAAGCGTTCGAGTTTAAACTTCAAGTGAAAGGGTGAATTTCAGCTCAGACTCTCCCGGACTTTGTGTCCTGATTGTATGAGACCGGGGTGCCTTGATAATTTCCAAATGTGTTTTTCCAGCCCGGAAAATTCCTCTTGAATGCTTCCAAATCTCGAATAGTTCTGCTGCAAAAAATCAGCACTTTTCAGTGAAGGACAAAAAAAAATGCATCTCTGGAGGGGGAGGGGGGGAAATTGCCACTGTGTCTGCCTGTCAGAGCAATCTCATGCTCACCGTTCTCCTTCCAGTTCTCTCTTAATCTCCCCTCATTCCCAAATGCACCACGGGACAGATTCCCACCCTCTGCCATACAAACACACGCTTCCCTGTGTCCCAGCTGAAGTATTTTGGGGAGCTGGCATGGAAAGGGCAGGAAAAAAACCATCAGTTGCTCTAAAGGCTCAGCCTAAATTTACGGGGTGAATCTCGGGTGCGACTTCAGCATCCCTGGTGTGAGAACCGGCTGCGGATCCAGCGGTTTTTCAGGCTCCCAGACTGCGTGGAAGGAATACCTCCCTCTTCCACAGCCTCAGAGTGTCCCTTGCTGGCATATTCCCTCTCACTTGCCCCTCCTGTTTGTAATTCCAGCCGGGAATTTCTCTGCTGCCCAGCGACGTGCCGAGGAGGGCGGAGGGGTTTTAATTTGCCCGTGCGGCGATGGTATCGTGGCTCTGACAGTGCACTAAACACGGGCCTTATCTCCGTGCCCGTGGAAAAGCAGTATCAATTTGGTGGTGCTGAGGGCTGGAGAGGGAACAATGTGCTGTGCATTGTTAAACAAGCCACCAGCCCCGTGCTGTACAAGCGGAACAAGTGTAATCGCTGACACAGGCTCTGAGCATAATTACGGCTCACTAGCAAGCACAGAAACCTTCCCTGCCCGCCCTGCCTCGCCTTGACTATCCTAAACACAGCCTAAATATCCTCTAACCTCAATCACATCATCACAGGAGTGTGCTGAGTTGGAAGGGAGACCCGTAAGGATCGTCGAGTCCAGCTCATCGACCTGCACGGGACCATCCCCAGGAGTCACACCCTGTGCCTGAATGAGAAGAAACAGCCTTAGGTTCTGCCAGGGGAGGGTCAGGTTGAACATCAGGTTGGAATTTCTTCCTAGAAAGGGTTTTCAGGCTGCCCAGGAGGAGTGCCCATCCCTGGAGGTGTCCATGGAAGGACTGGATGTGGCACTCAGTGCCCTGGGCTGGGGGACAAGGTGGGGATGGGGCAGAGGTGAGACTCGATGATCTTGGAGTTCTCAGTGGCAGCACAAAGTATCCCTGTGTCCCTCCAGAGCAATTCCACCATCTGAGACATGGAGGGAACTGCCCCCATCCTTCCATCTGTACTGCAGGTTTGGGTTTTTTTTTAATTTTTTAAAGCAAACCCTAATTCTCCAAAGTCTTAATTGCTCCTCTTAGCAGACAGATTTGCATAATGACTCCAGTGTTTTGAAATGCTGGATGTATCTGTAACATCTCTGGAGCAAGGTCAACTGCTCTGCAATGAAACCCCATCCTGCCTTTCACATCCCATCAGCACAATCAGCGAGCTGGGCTCTTCCCCGAATACTAAAATGCAGCAGCAAACTCCAGCACGAGCTTCCTCTGAGTGCCTGGTGAGCCAGGGCTGGGTGCACATTCCAGAGGCTGCATTCCTGCTGCTGCTTTCCCCAGTCCCTGCTCAGGGCTGCCTCCATCTCCTTTACGGTCAGGTGAGGCAACACACTCAGCAGGAGCACTGATCGGTGTGACCATGCAAGCAGAAAGGTCACAGTGACCCAAAAATCCCAAAAAATGTGCTGGAATTGATGGTGAACCCCGTCTCCCCAAAACCACACTCCCCCTCCATCCTGCTCCCTGAGTCTGCCAAACTAATCTCCCCTTGACATGGGCACTTTTAATTTGTTTCTGCTTTCATCTCTCTTTAAAAATTAAAGCAATAACAGGGAAAAAAAAAAATCAGTTTCAACAGGTTTTCATTTCCTCCTCCCCCTTCTTAAGAGGATATTCATAAACCCCGTGCCTGTTTTCCCATGGCTAATTAGCAGTGCAGATAATAAGCTGGTTTCATGGAGTTAGCATGCATCAATGTCTCTGCTAACTGGGCTAATTACACAGTGGATGGGCAGTTGTTGAAGGTGGGAGGATGATGAGGATGGGTCTTGTTTTCCCAGCAGACCCTGCAGGGCTTGGGAACCTGCAGCACTGCCCGTGTCTGATGGGATTATCTGCAGGCTCCACCAGTGGTGTTCCTGGGACTCAGGGCATCGGTCTGCCCAAGAAAATCACATTCCATCCTTCCCTCACCATCTGGGGAACAGGCTCCAAACATAGAGAACTTGTCTGTGCTTCCTGCCACGAACCAGGGACAGGGAAGGAGAGGGGATGAGGGGAGGGGAAGGGCAAAGTGGTGCTGGAGCATCAAGATGCCACAAAGAGGAGAATTTGTTCGGCGGGGCCAGGGCAAAACTACCCCTTTTCTGTGCCATTAATTTATCACAGTTGGACCCCATCCCAGCTCTCTGGGAATGGGATAATGCCACAAGGAGAGGTGTGGATATAATGGCTCTCCTGAGTGTGGGAGCTCCCTGAGCAACACAAACCGATTTGGGCAATAATTCCAGTTTTCCCAGTTTTCCAGTAATTTCCCCCCAAGCAACTGTGACAACAGCTGACACCACCCTGTCACCTCTTAGCCCGTGGGTTTACCTGCACACACCTACACCAGACCCAGTGCACACAGACCCAAAACAAAGTGTGACTGCAGGGGCAGCCTGCAAGGAGTTAAGAACAACATCCCTGCTGGCAGAGGAGAGAAAGGAGAGAGATGAATTCACAGGCTCAAGAGCAATTTCGGAATCCACTCAAGCTTCATGCCACTCTGTGAAATCTCAGTGCACCTCAACTAGATCAGAAATTGGTTTACATTCCCTTCAATGTGTTTATGAGTTTGTAAAAGCTGATTTATTGTAGCCCATTGCTACTCTAGGTTATTAAAGCAAAGGCATCTATTGGGAGAAGAGCTAGGACTCATTATAAAGTTGCTTAAACAAAGTCACTGCTATCAGAACTGCTAGATCAGAGAGTATTTTATTTTTATTGCACTGCAAGGAAATACCTTGGCAGCAGAGTTAACTGTGGGCTGGCAGCTGATGGGGGAGAGCAGAGCTGTGGTCAGGCGCAGTCAGCAGAAAAATTACTTTTCACTTCTCAGAGGACACAATTTCACCTGGAGGGTTTCATTTCTTGATGCCTTCCACGCTGGTTTCCACGGTGGCTCTGACTCCACTTCTGCTACCAAAAAGGCTAAATGGATGCTGGGTCTGTCCCCCCCAAAAACCAGAATCATCTAACCATGAAGTGTGGGCTGGTGTTATGGGCACAAAGAACTTCATCCCTCCTGCAGTGCTTCACATGCACAGACACAGCAGGGCAGCAAAAAAAAAACCGCCTGTGTGAACATCACAGAGGCTTCTTCTCACTCTGAAAGGCCAAGGAACCCATCCCTTCTGCTGTGACCCCTGAGCTCCTGCTGAAAACAGACTATTTCACCCCCCTTTTCGCCTCTTCTGTCTCCTAAATCTCAGCCCCTTGGCCTCCTCTCTTCTCCCTCTCTCCCAAATGCTCTTCTCACCTCGGTTTTGCCTCGCTCAATCAAGAGGTTCACAAGCAGAAACCCAATTGTAAAACAATTTGAAGGCAATTTTGCGGCTGCCTCGTGATGAGAGGCAGAGCTCGTACCAGGGATGTTCACTTCAGAGCCACCAAGCCCAGAAATAATTATCTCTGCTCGTGAAGAGGGGAGAGAGACACAGGAAAACCCACACTCTACACGTGCCCAGATGGCCTGGCTGGCTCCTGCCTGGATTTCTGAGTGGCCATCAAACAAACAGTGCTGGTGTTTTCTCCAGGGCATCTTAAGATGCAGATGCTGGAAATAACCCCCCAAACAAGTCCACTGGTTTACCCACTGCACTGAGGTGGCCCAACAGCTTCTTTGGTGCCAGAGCAGCTTCACTCAGCTGATCCCAGGGGTGGGTTTACACCAGGAGGAAGTGAATTGGAGAATAACGGCATGGCACACATCCATTGCTGTGATTCATCACTCACTGGTTGATATGAAAAAAGAGGGAGAGCGGCTTTTCACGCAGGCAGACAGAGATAGGACAAGGGGGAGCAGTTTTAAGCTGAAAGAGGAGAGATTTATGTTTGGTGTTAGGAAGAAATCCTTCCCTGGGAGGGTGGGGAGGCCCTGGCACAGGTTTGCCCAGAGAAGCTGGGGCTGCCCCGTCCCTGGGAGTGTCCAAGGCCACGTTGGAGCAACTTGGGATAGTGGAAGGTGTCCCTGTGTGGAACTGGATGCCTTTAACGTCCCTTCCAACCCAAACCACTCACTGATTCTGTGATTTTCCCAGTTAATGTTAATCAGCATATCTGAGCCCTCTGGGGAGGGGCTGTGTTTGATGCCTGGGCATTGTACTGGTCTCACATTGCCTCAGCTGATGCTGCAACGAGAGAACTGAACCTTTAAAAACCACCCTGACGTATTAAAAACTTTTCTCTGAAACTAGATTTAAAAAAAAAAAAAAAATAACACTCTTCTCCACAAAGCTAAACCCAAACACAGCCACCTCTGAAACTTCCCCACTGTAACTCTCAGATCCAGATCTGAAAATTGGCTGTCAAATCAAGCCAACAAATGGCAGCTCTGCCCTTCCTCCCCTAATCCCATGCCAAGATCAGCGTTGCTGCCAGAGCTGCACGAGGAACTGAATGAATAAACAGCTTTTTGCCTTCAAACCCTGCACCTTTTCCCTCCAAAGATGACAGCAGATAATCACACACACTCTTGATTTAATAGCTGATTCCAGGGCAGATTAAAGCTGAAAGGAATAGGCCACATATGAGGAGTTTTATCCGTGGGTGGGAGAGATTTCCAAGGCAGCCTTATGAGGGCGGCTACACAGTCTGGGAGAGTGGACAAACTTTCATCTGTTACCTGAAAAAAAAAAAAAAAAAAAGTGGCTTTTTATAGGAGTTATGGCTCAAAACCCTGGGGATTTTAGGTCCATCCTGGGGCAGCGCGTGACATCCTGCCAGCCTCGAATCACTTTGCCAAAGGTCACCCTCAGACATGCATGTTATTCAGATTCATTCTTCTCTTCTTATTCAGGCAAAATCCTGATTTAAGGATCCCTGGCCCCTGCCTGGTGACTGAAGTCTGAGTGAGAACAGTGGATGTCACAGCTCTGTCGTGGCACCGTGTCTGGGCACCCCCCCACACCTTCCCTGATCCTCTTGTTGGGTCAAACGGGTTCTGCAGCTTTTTGAAGCTCCAAATCCCCAGAAATAAATCCTCCTAAAGAGACTGGATGTGCCTAAACTTGCCATCCAAGTGCCTGTTCCAAGCCCTGAGCTGTAATACAACAAAAGACAAACTGTGCACCCATTAGCACCACATCAATATCATTTAAAGCCCCATTCTGAGGAGGGCCTGGCAGTCCCCTTAATGCATTTAATTTCCCTGTGTCTCTGAGTGGACATAAATAATCGTGCAGTGCTGGCCCTTCCCCGCTCCATCCTCTCCAGCCAGACAGATTATCTCTTGTTCTTTCCCCAGATTTGGCTTCAGGATGCAAAAGCACCGTTTATGGCCACTGATTGTTCAAGAGGCCAAGTGTATAATGTACCATAAAATGAGATTTTTAATACTCAGTGGGAGATCTGAGCAGCTCTGTTTTGTTACAGCAGCCTGTGCTCCCACACTCCAGTGATCCCCAGCTCTTGGAGCTTCCCGCTGGGTTCAGGAGAACCTGGAGTGGGGAGCACACACATTGATCCAGAGTGGGCTCAGCCTAAAGGATTTTGCCTCCTGCTGTTGTTTTTTACCACTTTGTCTTCGGATTTTTGCCTGCTCTTGAACCTGGTCCTTGCCCACGCTGGCAGGAACCATCTCTGCAGAGGAGAGGTCCTGGTGGAAGGGCTTGCAAGAGGAAAATGCAGGTGGCAGGATCAGCATCTCACACCTCTGGAATGCTGCTCCCACCAAGCAAAGCTGAAGGATCGCTCTTACTCTCCCAAAAGTTGGGAAATGAGCAAAGCTGGGCCCCTGGGGAACAGACTGCAAGCAAGGGAGAGGAAATCTATCATGAATTAATCACAATAGGGCCCCTTTCCTCAGACTTCTCTAAAACTCCGGCGTGATAATTTAGTGGTGAGAATATCCTCTAATGAGCTTCGAGGAAACTGCAGTCGTCTTAATGGGCTTCTTAATGAAGAATCATTTAGGATTTTATTAACACTGAGGAAAAACACATGGTGTTTGGTAGCTGTTTGGAGCTGGATGAACATGAATAATTGCTTCAAATGCTCAAACACGAGCGCTCTAATGGGCCCCTCTTTGGTGCTTGAAGGGATATCTCACAGTTTTGGTCTTTGGGAAGTGTATCCAGAAAGGAGATTTTTATTCTGGTTGTTAAACAGAACATCCAGCCCATCAAGCTCTGTGGCAAGTGCCTTTGGTTCCATATGGAACCCAGATGTTCTCACGGGGGAAGACAGTTGGAAGATCCAGTGGAAACCACCGGTGGATCTCAGGTTTGGATCCCACACTGGGTTTTTTTTTCTTTGCCTTGGCCTAGATTTGCTGCAGGAGTTTTCTCCCAGCCTTCCCTGATCACATCCCTCCCTCCCTGTCCGCCTTCCTGCCTTCAGGATAACTGGTGGGGAATCCCTCCCTCGGCCGGAGTTTTAGGCTTTCCCTAATTACAAACTTCTGAATTTGTCCCTCAGACACCACCAGCAGTTGTGAAAGACAGAAATAACCATGAAATTACTGTCTTAATCTGTCTGCTGCTTCCTGTGCAATCTGAAGGCCAGCAGTCACCACACAATTACAGAGTTAATTAAATGGGTACCTGTGTCCTTAAACAAAAAACACTACCAGGAGGTACCTGCTGGGGGTTAGATTTTAGAGAAATAAAAGAAGACAAAAGGAGAGGGAATGGAAACATTTTGGATTAAGGGGAAGGGTGTTCATTTTCTTTTCACATGCTCCAGTTTTCTAGATGTGTGGAGCTGAACTCTTGTTTAAACAAGATCTTGTTTCCCAAGATCTGTGCCTTGGTGCAGTGGAAGCAGCAAGGGAGGGTTTGGGCCAAATTCGATAGAATAAGTCAATAATATTTCATTAACACAGAGGCAGTATCACAAGCTTTTAAGTGTGGACACAGTAATCACAATTTATTTTCAAGCTAGATTTATTCTCCCAGTGCAGCTGGCAGTAAAATAAATGGTAATATTACCACCATAATTAATCTCTAACCCTGAAATTCTAGTAATGGCTGAGAAAAGAAAAGGAAGCTATCTTTAAGGAGGAAGGTTCTGGAGAGGTATTATATGCAGGTGGATTTATTCCACTTCCAATTAAAAGACTAACACTTCTGTCACTCTATCAGCTTTGATTTGCCAACATCCTTCTCCGGTTTTACTGCAAGCAGAAATTAGGTTCTTCTGTTTCTTAATGGAGTCTGCACCAGATTAAAAGAGTATTTACCCAAATAGTCCATGAGTGCTTTGGGCTTCGTTTGAATGGCTCCTAATTTACACCAATTTGAGGCTGGCATTCCCTGCAGCTTGTTTGGATTATGCAATGTGTATGTCTGAGGACTTGCAGGTTCCTGCCACAGAGGGGCTCTGGATCTCTGCACGGCTGATTCATCGCCCCTTTTGTCTGCTCCAAGGGCTCTCCTCCCCTTCCCTGGCTCCCCCTGCACGGATTCACAGTCACCATTCAGCACCAGGAGGTTTTGCAGCCACAGAAGATCCCCCTCCTGCACTACAACCTGTGGATACACCACCCACTGCAATCAGCCTGTGCCTGCTGCACAAAGAGGTCCAACAGGCTGAAATAAGACAAAAATCAGACCTAAGCTTGTGTTAAAATAGAGGGGGAAGAAAGAAAATCAGCTGTCCAAGGCACTGGTAATGTTTGAATTATGCTCTGTACTGCAAAGAAGACCTTGAGTCTTGAGAGGGACAGAGATAGTTCTTAAATTAGGGAACGAAATATTATTTAAACTTCCCCTCTCTCTGTTGCTGATGGATCTGGCCTCACAGTCCTGTGCTGTAGATCCACTGTAGAATTTCCTCTCTAACTGGCTCCTGCTTGGGCTTCCAAGGGGGGATTCCCCCATCCACTGGGGTGTGATAGCTTGACTCATTTTTGGCTCACTTCCCTCTTGTCATGCCTAAGTGATGGACAACCTGTCTGGAAGCCAGTGTAGAATAATCACATTAAGTCTGGGTCTTGCAAACAGACTAAATTTCAGAGAAGGCTGCCAAAGGAACCCCGAGGAAGGGAAAGTGATGGAAATACAAACGATTAGAAAGAGATAAAGAGACAAAGAGCCTAAACCTGTCCAGGGAGGGAGGAAATGAAAGGGGGAAAGTGGTGTTCAGTGGGTTTAAATCAACTCCCTGATTATCACAGCTTGGCACCAGCTGATGATCTGCCTCCCTGGGTGCTGCTGGGAGGAGCTCAGGCCTAACACCACTCAGCCTGAGTCCTACAAGCTCTTTCCAGCATCAAAATCGTGGAGCCTGAGTTTGTTGTGCTGCACTCTCACATCAGAACGTCTTGGTCTCTTTGTACCCTCTCATCAGGCAAAGGAAAAAGAGAAGGGATCGCAATTTGGAAAGGACCAAGTGATTTTTGGTCCTGTGCTGACCCAGCTTACAGGTTTAAAAGTGCCAGTTTATGTCTGGGACACAAACTCTTCCCTCTTTCCCAAATGAGCAACATTAGCAGTGCAAGAGCAGAGTGCTCAGTTTGCTCCACCCTGGCGTTTTAATGTCCTCCAGAAAAAGCTCTTCCTCAGGATGATCCAATCTCCTCCCTCATCCCTGGACTCACCATCGCCTCCCCAAAACTCGGTGTCCCCTCTTTCCCAGTCCATCCTGGAGGATCCATTAATACCATCAGGTTTGCAAACACATGTGTGTAGTTAAAAGTTTCCCTTAGACATGGACAGGTTCCCCCATCCTAAAAAGAAGAATTTATGGAAGTGCAGAAAGTTGTTTTAAATTATTCAATATAAATGTAAATAGGAGAAAGGGTTCCTCTGAATAAATTGTGTTATTTATGCTGTGCCCTGGAAAAGTGGGCAGCAGGTTAGGATGTGCCTGCAAATGGAAGGCATTATTTTTCCTGCTGGTTGATGCAAATAACATAAATATGCTTTACATTTTAGAAGGAAGCTTATGAAATATTAAAGGCAAATTCCCAGGTCCCATCTCCTATTGAAATGGAGTGCTCTTGAGGGAGACTCGAGGAGATGGTGGTGCTAAAGCACAGGCAGGCTGAGGTGTGTGTGTGAGGCAGAGAAAGCAAAGTATGGGGAGGCAGATGTGTTTATCCAGAGGAAGAGATGGCCAGAGGGAGGGAGGGATGAAAGGAGAATGTGTAATGTTTGTGGCCCCCAGGAGAGGCTCCCCCTCTCCCATTCCTCATGTGTGTGTGTGTGGCAGGGGGTGGATTCTCCCAAGGGACAACAACAAGAGAAGGAGCAGGGCGTGGAAGTCATTTGAATTATTCAGTGCTCATAAATTACCACTTTTTGTTGCATCTCTGTCTGGAGGACATGTTTTATTTCAGGGGAGAGATGAGGAGATGGAATCCAACCAGGAGCCCTGACAGAGTGCATGAATACTGGGAATGGGAATTGGGCAGGGAGAGAGAACAGAACACGACTTTTCAGATTTCACCACCTTTCCACAACATGAGACTTGTTTCTTCTCATCCACAGTACACAATTCACCACCCTCTCTGGCCAAGGGAGGGAAAAACAGATGCTCTTGTTTCTCTCAGAGCTCATCCTTCACTCTCTAAAATCCCACAGCCCCAGGGATCTCCCACAACATTCCAGAGACTGGGATGAAGGAGTTCAAGCAGCTATCACACCAAGAGATAGAAGTCAGGTCTGCAGTGGTGAAAGGGACTGCTTTTTTTTTTATTTGGGATTGCTCCATCTCTATCTGAGATCAGGATTAAAAAAAATCCAAGCTCTGGAATGACTAGTGCAAGAGGAGGAGGAAGGAGCACAGGGAGTGGGGTTCATCAGAGCAAAAGCACCACTCCCTGCTGAGCTGGCTGGGAAAGGCAGGGTTTGTTATCACAGGATGGATAACACCACCCGTGGCTGGTCCCAGCCACTCACCACAGCCCAATTCCCTTGCCCCAGGACACACAGGGACAGTTTGCCTTCTCCCAGCATTTACAGAGCCTGTGTGAGCCCAGCAAACACACCACGGGTCAATTAAATCTGGTGGCTGGTGAGCAGGGGGGGTGGCAGCTGTCAGGGCTTGTTGCAGGGACAGGAGGGTAATTAAAAGCTGGAACAGGGAGCAGAGGCAATCGCTGCTCCGCTGCTGTTTGATTATCAGCCTGCACCGCCCCCAGAGAGCAGCCCCATGAAAAATGCAGGAGGGGGGATGCGTGTGAGGCTCAATAAACATCATTACTGCAGAGGGAGAGGGGAAAGGGCTGTTTGTGCAAGGGGCTGCACTGCCAGAGCAGGGCCAGCAGCAGCCATCCGGGGAGCAGGAGCACAGGGAAAGGCTTTGGGAAACAAGCAGCCCATGGCATTGCTCCAGCTTGTCCCCAGAACGAAGGGTTGGATGGAATGGGACAGGCACATGTGCTTGGAGAGAGATGTAACTGCAGATCAGGGCATGCAGAGACCATCTATATGTATAAATAAATATATATGTATATATCTATATGTATAAATGAATATATCTATATGTATAAATAAATATATATAGTATAGAGGGGGGAGAGATGTAACTATAGACCAGGGCATGCAGAGACTTCTATGTGTAAATACACACACACATAGATATATATATATACAAATATATATATATACACACACACACAGTGGATCTGTGAGTGAAATATATGACCAGGGTCTCTGTCTCCAGTGACCCCAGACACTGCAAGCTGCCTGTCCCCAAGGGCCATGTGACACAGGGGAGCAAGGAACAGAGATGAACCCTGGCACTGCCCCGCAGCTGAGGCAGAAGGCCACGCACACACTGCTGTGACAGGCCCTGAGCAAACAACCCAAAAAGCTCCCATTTTGTCTGATTTATTTTCTTCCTTCCCTCTTGAGATAGGCAGCGTGGCCACTTCAGATGTTTCTGGGGCTAAATAAGGAACGCAGCAAGAGGCAAGCAAAATTCAGGGTTTAAACAGCCGCCTTCCTAGGTTTGATAGGCCCAAGATACCCGAGAAACTCCAGGATAGACAGGCAGGGGATCAACCCCATCACTGCAGCAAGAGCAGGATGTCCCTTGGCAGGTCACTTTTCTCCAAGGAAATCTGATTCCCAAAGTTCACACATTTCTGAAGCACCTATTTCTAATTGAATGCACTTCTTCTCTGCAGCACTGCCCAAAGTCAGCAGAAAGGAGGGAAAGCAAAAAAAGGGCATTATTTAGCTTCTCATCAGGGAATCTGACAGCCTAAATAGGGACCTGCATTGTGCACTTTCATAACACACAGCACTTCTGCAGCCTTTGAAGCAGCACCTTCCAAAAAAAAAAAAAGACATCAGTTTGATCCCTTTGAATTGATGACTGATGGGTCATTGCCCATGTCTGGAATCTGTGTTTGTATTTACCGACAGAGCTGCAGATTCCAGCAATGCAATCATTTGCTTGAGTTCCCCAGGCAATGGTGTATAATACGTGGCTGTAAACAGTAATGGATAGAGAAATATTAGTGCAGAGAGGAAACTGCTGGGGCTCCAGGAAGGGCTTCACGTGCTGGACCTGCAGAGGAGCAGGAAGGGGAGGATTCACCTGGATCCCTCTGCCAGAACAGCACAGCTGGGCATGTACTTATTTAGATGTGACCCTCAAGCATTAGGGATCCCCCTCATTCCTGCAGAAAAATAGTATTTTCCACCCTTCTCCATCCTTGCACCCCTCCCTGCCAGGAGCGCACTCTGTAACCTCCGCGTTAATCTTCGTGGGAACAAAAGACCTGATTAAAAACGAGGTGGGAAAATCCCAAAGAAACTGCGGTGGCTTCTTGTGCCCTGCGCTGGCAGCAGGAAAACATCCATTTCCACCCTCGGAATGTGCTGCAACTGCCCCAGAGCTCGGCTGGGTGGGACAAGTGGATCACGAGTCTCCTCCTGCCAGCTGGATGCTGCCGGTTGCCACCGGCTCGGCACCAATTATTTATGAAAGGAAATAGAAACAAAACTGCTTGACATTTGAAAAGAAATCATTACCACGCACTCGTGGCGAATCAGAGCTGGAGTGCTTTAAAGTTCCACCGTCCCGGCGCTTAATTAAGGAGCAGGCAGAGCACGTTTGGCTCTCGTGAAAAAAACAAACAAACAACAAAAAAAATGCTTTGCTTGATTCCAACCAAACCTCACACTCCCTGTCCAGCCCCTTCCCACCTCGGCAGGGAGCAGTGCTGCTCTGAAATGGGCCGTGGGACTCCCCAGAATTCCTGATGGATGGAGATCCCAGCTGGAAGCAGCCTCAGGAATGCTCTGAGTGGATGTTTCAGCGGAGCTCCCATCTCCAACAGGAATAGTTTGGCCCCTGAATTCATCAGGGAACCTCAGTTAAACCATCAGAGCTTTCCCCCTTCCTCCCCAGGGCTTTGGTTAAACTGGCATGTTTGTTTTGTTGCTTTGGGTTTGTTTTTTTTTTAACTTTTTTTTACAAAACGCACCTCCACAGGTGAAAATAAAGTCATTTTTCTTATTTCCTCCCCTCTCTCTGAAAAGCCTTAGTGGCTCATGAGGCAACATGTCCCTATTTTGGGGGTCCAGCATCGTCTGGAGATGAGACTGCTCACCTCCATCCCTCACCTATAAAACAGATGCAGCAGGTGCAGCACGAAGATAAATAGACTGAGCAGCACAAACTGCTCAGATAATGGGATCTGTGAAAGCTTCCACAGCCAACCATCATTGTAGCTACAGCTGAATTTCCCTAATCTAGACAAGCCCCTGCTCCTTTGTCCTTCAACTAGCAGCTTCATTTGCTTTAAAATATCCTTCCAAGATGATGTGGATTGCTTTTTTTTTTTCCCTCCCCTCCCTCCTTGCTTTACAAGATATAAACATTGAGTCTTCTGTTTAAATGTAGCCTCTGGGTAGGGATTCCTGGGAAACCGAGAAGCAGGCCATTTTTCAGATAAATGATTTATACAGAAGATGCTATGGATGACCTGATGCTGACCTGTTTGAATTAATTCCAGCATTTGAGCTTCTATTTCTATTAAAACTCCATTTACCAGGAAAGTGAAAAGGTAATTATCGTCCCCAGCTTTAAATCACTCCGCTGCTGAATTATTAAAGGGAAGAATTAAAAATAATCAGGCTTTTTCATTAGACTTCATAGAGAGGAAATTAAAGGTGTAAGAATGTAGTTTTTTGCTTGAATTTAAGTATTCGTTTCTGAGATTTATGTAGAAATTGAAATTATTCTCTCTGCATGCCCAGCTCGTTCTCTTTATGAAGACACACAGACACACACACAGGGGGAAGGAAAAAAGTAAAAGCCCTCTTGTAAAACTTTAAAAAAAAGAATAGAAGGAAGAAGGGATTTAACATGAAAAAGTATAGGAGAGCGTTTTGCATTTTAATACCCTTTTTTTCTGCACAATTACACCTCTGAGTGATCCAGCAGAGGGAGATTAAGCCGCTACTAATTTCAGATATACAGTTGTAAAATGCTAGGTTAGTTCTTATCAGGAGATGTAAGAAAATCTAACACTGTCAGGCAGCAGGAGAGAGCTGATTGCTTCTGATGTCTGGAAAACTCGCAGGAGAATCACTGCAGCAGGGACTGACACTTGGATCACAGCATTCCAGGAATGTGCCTCCTCCCAGGGAAAGGCACTAACAGCTCCACGGAATTTTCCTCACTTGATAAATCCCAGCCCTCTCGCCAAGCAGGCAGGAATTTGTACCTCTGCAGAGTGAAATGAGTTGATCAGGTGAATTACAGGCAAATAAGAGCTCACCCCCATGCAGCTCCCTGGAAAAGGAAGGAATTTGCAGCAGGGAAGTGTAAATATGGGGCCTGTATTTCATAACTTACACAAAACTGAACCGGGGAATCTGGGCCAGCCAACATCTGTCCCCGGCTAAGTAATCAGGAAAGTTCATATATGATCCAATTGATAAAGAATTAAAGGGGAGAAATATAATTAACACCAGTCAACGTGGCCTTATGGAAAATAGGTCTTGTCAGTCAAATCTGATTTCACTCTTTGATGAGATTACAAGTTTGGTTGATAAGGGTAACTGCAAAGATGTAATATATTTAGCTGTTGTAAGATGCTTGACTTTGTATCTCACAGCCCTTGATTAAAAAATTAACGTTATACTATATCAGTAAAGCACGGGGTAAGTGGATTAACAATCGTATTTCTGATGGAAGGGGCTGCCCATGGAGGAGAGAGGCACAAGTGCAACTTCCAACACATTTCCAGCCTTGGACTCAATTTCCCTCAGCAATCTTGATAGGAGGAATTAAATCAGTCCTAATGAAATCTGCAGAAAGCCCAAAGATCTGAGGGGGGAAATTGCTCTGGAAAAGAGCTGGGTCCCTGGGGAAGCTGGGCCTGTTCCAGCACCACTGGACAAGGAATGTGGAGCAAGCACGGGCAGGAGGGAGATGAGGAACAACATCTGGGGTGACAGTTCCTGGCTGCACACGCAGAGGGGGAATTCCTCCCTCTGGATACACCTCCAGTCTGCTTCCCACCCTGCTCTCCAAAGGATGCTGCAAGTGTGGAGCTTCGTTTTCCTGCCTGGGAAAACGTGCCTGCAGCGAGGATCCCTGCAGCAGGAATTCCCTGCGGTGGGATTGATGTCTGGACAGGGCTTGCTTTCCCTGGAAAACACCAAAGGCAAATGCAGATCCTGCTGAGAGCGCCAATCCCTGGAGGGCAGCAAGAGCTCAATCCTTTCAGTTTATCAAACAGAGGTTGGGAAGGGACTCGACTAGAAGAGATAAAAGCCTTTGTGAGGAGACAATAGCAGGTACTAAAGGCCTCGTTAATCTGCCAAAGGGGAAAAAAAAATAAAAATCCAAAAGATTGGAAGATGAAGCCAAAGAAACTCAAATGAGTAATTAGGCCCAAAAACCTGACTGCCACCTGATTAAATACTGAAAACCACTAAAATTCTCAAGCTCCAGTTGCACTTGATGTTCTATGGAAGGGCTGCTTAACCAACAAAAGTGACTTCAACCCAGAACCAAGGTAATCCTCAACTAGATAACCCTGCCTGTAC
Organism: Empidonax traillii; assembly: GCF_003031625.1. Classification (NCBI taxonomy): domain Eukaryota; kingdom Metazoa; phylum Chordata; class Aves; order Passeriformes; family Tyrannidae; genus Empidonax; species Empidonax traillii. The sequence goes on along the minus strand of NW_020956168.1, from coordinate 362,809 downwards.
TGTCAACACGTTCTGCATCAACCTTTAAAAGCTCCTGGTCTCCAACACTCCTACTTTTTTACCATGTTCCACACAGAACTCCGACTACCAGACCTCCTGGGCAATGAATTTATCATCCCCCTGACTGCCTGAAAAGAACTTACAGCCCTTATAATAATACTTTACATCTCTCCAGGGTTTTCCCCTTCAGGATCTCAGAGAGCTCTGCAAATAACTATTATTCCTGATGTTCCCACACCTGCTATTCCTTTCCACCAGCCAGACATGGAAAGAGGCTGGGATGACGTGGGATGATGCTGTGTTGGACAGGGTATCAGCTGCTCACAAGCCTTTCCCTTCTGAAACCAGGCTGCATCACGTAGATGAGGACATGGAGGTGTTTTCCATCCTTGCTCTGCTGTTTTTTCCTCCACCACTCATCCATCCATCAGCTGGGAGGAAACTTTGATTGAAAATTAGGTAGAGATGCCTTTCGATAAAGCAGAAACGTGGTTTTTTGACAGTGCTAGAAAGGAACACCTTCATTTTTCATTTGAAGTCAGAACATGACTTTTATACTATTATCTTTTCAAGGCAAAATTGAAAAGAAATATTGCAGTCGGTCCCAAACAACGTTTCTTTCAAAAAAAAAAAAAAGAAATAAAAACTGTATTTCACAGAAGCAAGTTGCATTTGGGTTCTAATTCAGAATCAAAAGTAGACAACCTCATCCCCTGTTTTGGGTGGATATTGCAGGCAGAAGAACAGACAGACACATCAGCAAACAGGTCAGTAGGTAAACAAGGGACGGATTATATTGTAAATGGATTAATAAATATGCAACCGGGAGAAACGGCAGTGGGTGAGTTGGTGCGAAGGGAAGCTGGACACATAGGAAGATCAGCAGGTATTGCCTTGGGGATCCTCCCCCCGGCTTTGGGTGCCCAAGGGCAGCAGGTTTTGGCACCCTCCACCCTGTGGAAGCAGCACAAGCCCTTGCCTGGCTGGTTTTTGTCCCCACCAGCTGGTTTACATTTCCCTGCTTTGCAGTTGATTTTTGCCTCTTCTGCCTCAGGGTTCCAGAAAACAATTCTCACCGGCATTCCTCCTTTGTGCTCCTGCTCTTTCCACCCCCGTTCCCACCTCCTGCTCTCCACTCGCTTCACACCACGGCCTGATTAGGGTAAATATTGCCACCAAACAGAAGCTGTCTGAGCAGATACCTTGCCATTCGCCTCCCCTCCCTTCCCACCAGGAGAGCCCGTAATGAATGGGGAGAAAATGCTGCTGAGGTGTCAGAACAATTTCTATTAAACATAATTTTCTAATGAAAAGGTTATAAGCGGCTGTGTCAGAGCTAATCAAAATTCAATCTCCCAGCCACCGAATAACAATCCAGAGAGTCTGACTGGGGGAGTTGCAAGCCCTGCACGGTGTGGAAGTGGGAGAGCTCCCAGTTTCCTCGGCAGAGCACAGGGAGGAGGAATAGTTTGCTCCTCACCAGCCCATCACCCCTCAGGGATCAGTTTTTCCCTTAATTTATCCCTCTCATTTCTTGCTTGTCCCTCCTTCCCTCCCACTCCTCTCTTGTCTTTCCCAAGCCACTAGAGAGGATTGGAGGCAGGATTACTTATTGATAGCAAGAGCCACCGTCCTAAATCCAGTCAGGGATGGTGGCTAATCCCTTTAATGAGTTGCTTTAGCTCTGGCAGCTGAGCTAACCTGCATGTTAACTCCCCAGCTCTCCCTTCACCCCCGCGCACACACTCCGAGCTTGCAGACCAGCAGATTGCCCTCAAGGGTGGGGGAGAAGCCCTAAAGTATTTTTTTTATTCCTTTAGCAATGTTGGAAGCAGTCTTAGAGAACCCCAACAGTGCTACTTATGTCTCTCCAGCACCCAAAGCTGGACTAAGAGAGTTGGGAAGACTCACTTCCCCCGTTTCCAGCAAATTTGGGAAATGCTATTACAGCATCCAAGGTGACAGTCTGGAAAGGTGATGCCTGTTTCCTCCCCAGTTTGTGTTTCCCTGCCAGCAAGGATGGCAGGGATAAAGCTTTTTTTCCCTCTCTTTCCTTATTAAGATAAAGCTGTCACCAGCTTCCCCATTCCACTGGTTTGTTGGGACTTTCAAAGCCTGGAACTGTATTAAATATTCAGTCTACTCCTTTTGGCTACATTTCAGAGCCTGTATCCCTCCCTTTAATTGCTCTGTCAAGAACAGATGAAAGTTTGATACCGAGGCTTTGACTGGGAACAACTCAAACACTTTGGGCTCTGCTGATTTATTTATTTAAAGAGAAAATATCAGGATTATTCTGCTTAAATTAGGCCCTATGCAATCACTAAAGACTCCTTTTTCATTTGTTCTTTCATGCATCCTCCCATTAACTCTTTTCTCTGCTGCTTTTTGTTATGCTGAATTATCTGCCTGCTCTCTCCTTTCTCTCTCTCTCTTCTGTCACCAAGTTTACATGTCCCCTAACACCTCTTCTGGAGCACCACGGTGCCCTGTGCTCCCAGGGGAATGCAGATGGATATTTGCATCCAAGGAGGCACCTCCCTGGGGCAACACAAAGCAGAATTTGGAGAGAACTTGGCTGGCAGAGATGAAACAGCCACAGCATCCTCTGCAGAGCTTCAAAGGCTGCCTCTGATTTATATGCACCCTTAATCTGCACCCACTGCTTGACCCACCTCACCCACAGGCTGAGTCCCCAGGGCCCTTCCCCTCTTTTTGCCTCTCCTGGGCATCTTTATTCCTGCTCTGAGCTCTGCTCTCTCCCCCAGCACGAGGTTTTCCACGCACGATTCAGCTCTCTCGCATCGCAGGCTGCAGCTGGAAGGAGACTTTGTTTGTTTGGGGTTTGTTTGGTTGTGTTTTTTTTCCTTTGCTTTGTCCTTCCATTGCTGCATCTCAGCTGCTCCTCCACTGAGGTCTGGAGCTGGTGGGTGAGCACATCTGTGCCAGGAGCAGGGGAGACGAGGTCAGCCCCAGTCCCAGGGTGGCAGCAGCAGCAGCAGCAGCCACTCCAGCTGTGCTGTCCTCCTGCCTCTCTTGATGTAATTACCACCCCTTTGTCACTGCCTGCAATCAGGCCTGTCTCTGCTTTAATCATCATCCTCCAGCAATGAGCATTCCTTCTCATTAGGGCCTTAAAAACCTCCATTATAAACATGTAAATGGGATGCCAGGGCGAGGAGGGAAATATTTTTGCTACTCCAATTTCCTGTTGTGCCACTGCCAGCCAGTCGTGATATTATTCTGTTCATGCTTGTTGTGGGGTACAAGGGACACTCGATCCCATCTCTCCAGACAGGTTTTCAGCCCTGTGCATACTAAGACCTCCACAAGCAGAACCCACGGAATACATATAAAAATATTCCTCCCCAAGTTGCCCAACAAACCCCTAAAGGCAGAACTTGCAGCCAAGGTGCAGAGGAGAGATAGCAAATCAGGCACTCCAGTGCTTTCAGCTCCAATTTCCTTGTCCTACCTCCCGATAAGATGCTGCTGAGACCTCTTCCATTTCTCAGTTCCTCTCTAGCATGTGGATTTGGCACTTGTGAACTTTTTAATTTCATAAACCACCGGTGCTTTGCCTTCCCTTTTGCACCCCCTGTGCCTTCTTGGAGCTCTCTAAACCAGGTGCAGCCACCTGATAACTGCCTGTAATGTGATCACAGGGCCCCTGTGCCAGGACTGAACCCTGCTGAGCTACAGCCTCGACCCAAGAAGACCACACTGCTAATAGAAGAGCAGGACAGGTGGGACTCAAAGCCCCCCTAGAGCCTGAACTTTATCAAACAACCCCTCTTATTTTGCTTCTCCTCACATTAACAACCACAGCGTCCCCCTGGATGGCAAAACCCAGCAAGGCTGCTTACCTGCACTGCCCAGACACCACACATCCCATCTCCAAGAGGATTTATTCCAAAAAAAAAAAAAAAAAAAAAAAGCCTTTGGCTTGCTGATGAGTGGTTTATATCCTCTGGGCACCTTAGGAAAGGGCACATGCTATTGGTGCCTCCCTTAAGGAAAACAAAACCCACTTCCACTCAAGTAATCAGGAGCAGAACCAGGTGGTTGTGCTGGTTCAGTTGAGGGCAGGGAAGCTAAAAGGGGTTAAACAGACTTATGAACACTCTCAGCCTTTTATGCAAGACCCTGTGCTTGGGGGCAACTCCCACCAGATTTAATCCTCTTTAAGAAACAGCACTGGCTTCGCCCCTGGACCTTTCACTTTGTTCCCTTGGAGACAAGCCCTGAAATCTTCTCTAACAGCCCTGAGTGCTCTGCTTTGCTGCCTCAGCTGACACACAGCTGCCCAGTGCCCAACCTGTGCGTGGACAGGGCAGGATGAAAACAGGGGAGTTGAGTCCTGCAGCAGAAATACTCCTGTATCAGCAGGTTCCACCTGCATGCAGACACACGAACCATGATCCCTGTGCTCAGTGACACCAGCCTGGTCCCACGGCTGGTCAGAGCATCACTGTCGAGGGCAAAAACGTGACCTGGGTGTGCACAGAGTGCTCAGGAGCCCTGACACTGGGCCTACCTGCAGGGAATGGTTTGAAGTGGAATTTATAGGCAAGCACAGCCACCTGCCCAGGGACCTGCTGCAAAACTATCCCATCCGTCCCCTTCCAAACACGGCTCAGCCGGAGTTTAATCCTTACACTTTCCTATTTATGGCCCCATCCTGTGGTCTTAAAGCATAACCAGCCTTTTCACGAGCTCCCTTTGACTGCAGGGCAAAAATCCATGCCTGCTTTTAAGCACAGGAACGCTCTTCCCAGCTGCCTTCCCCAAATAACTTCCTTTTTTCCCTCAATCAGAAGTTGAAGTTGCCTGCAACAAGTACATCTCCCTCCCCCTTGATGCTCAGGGATCTGACAAAAGGAGAGTCTAAAGGCAATAAATGCCCAGGTGTGTGTCTCTTCCTGTGGCCTCAGCTCAGGGTTAGGAGTTATGACGCAGGATTAGGGATATTTAATAACAGGAGGAAGGTTTGAAGCAGTTGTAGAGAGAAAGCATCAAACTTACAGTGCTAATTAGGGTTTTGAGGGAGGTTTGCTCTTAACTGGTCATGAATGAACGGGGAGTGGATGAGGGAGGAGTGGAGAGATTCGTGTATGAGTGGGAATTAATAGTTGTGCAGATGAAATTTGGCTTTCTGTTGTGGTTAGGGCTGGGATATGACAAGTCTGCCATCACAGTCTGCATGATTTCAGCCTGTGTTCTGTGTGAGCGGCCAACATTCTAAATTCCCCTTTGTTTCACTTATTTGGGAGAAGATACATCTCTGGATGCAGAGATTAAAATGGCTTTTTTCCTTGTCACTTTGGGTGCTGATTTTAATCAGGGTTTTTTTGTTGTTTTGTTGTTTTTTTTTTTTCCTTCCTCTTTCACAGCTCCATTTCTAAAGAAAAAGAACAGCTCAGAGAGAAATTGGAGCTGCTCCCAGGACAAATGGGCCTGACTGGCAGTGCATAAAATTACCACTGTCTCTTCACCTTGCTTTCTGCAATCCCTTTATTAACTAACTGAATCCGCAGTCATTCTCTCTTTCCAGGCTCATTCATCCCTTTCTCTCTCTCTCTCTCTAAAAGCTAAAAGGTTCTTTTATCACACGGTGATGCTCCCAGGTCAGGGGGCAGTGCAATTACACACCCTGCGAGTGCCACCAACCCGCTCTGGTGGCAGGAGGCACATCTGGCCCCGTGGGAGGTGCTGGCTCTGCACCTGGGAGCTGCTTTCTCCAGCCACAGAGTTCCACCATCACCCTCCTCGTGACAGAAAATGGGGCCACTTCCCATTTGAGCCCCTAAAAAGGATTCAGACTCGACCTGCAGCTGTCGGTCAAAGCGAACGCCCAGGTTCAGGTTCCAGGAGGGCAATTAATTAATTTCCACCCATAGACCAGGAGTGTGTTTGTTTAATTGAACCCACGAACAATCTGTTCCTCTGCTCAGTGTGTGTTCTGGCATTTCATAAAGACTTACATATTTTTTTCAACTTTACTGGGGGTGGGGAACAAAGGCTGATAAAATGTGTTAAAGACAAGTCCCAGCTGCGATGGAGAGGACACAGAAGAGGGGCAAGATGATTTGTGGGCTGCACTGAAAGAGACTCTGAACACTCAGTCCAAAAACAGGGATGAGGAAGACCTGACATCACCCCATCTCAAAAGAGGGTTCCTGGAGCTTAAATCCTCATTATTAGTGTGTCTCTGTGGTGTGGTGGTGCCTGAAGGAGGCTCTTCCTGCTCTCCTTGGCCCTCCCTGCTTCAAGGCTGATGCTCCTGGGCATTCTCGTTCTCTTGGCCACACTAGACCACATCCAGGATAAACCAACATTTTTTTACTTTCTTAATATTTTGTAGCTGACACGATAATAAATAACTAAAATATCCATGCTTTTCTTGCAGCAAATATTGTTTTATAGGAGATGAAGGCAGATACGACCCTCAATATACTGCCCTTCACTGTAGTTATTTTCTCTTCTCTCTATTATTTGGTGAAGCTTTCTAGAACCATTTATATTTTTCTGTATATCACTTTAAAATCAGAAAGAGCTTTAAAAAGTAAATTGCATTTTTCTCTCGTTGCCCAGCCTTGGATTTCTCGCTCTTCCCTTTGATTTTTCTTTTTTTCCTAAAGTAAATAAACAGCGAAATCTTTTTTACAGCACTCTCAAGAGGTTACATTCTGGTCATTTCTCACAGTTGTTTTTCAGTGTTCAGTGACAATTATTACTAAAAGAGAACCATTTTTTTCCAGCCAGCACCTAGAATGGGAGCAGTCATGTAAACCACGACTTCTGAAGGATGAAGCAATTAGGCTGCATCCACCTGTTACAGAAATCCTGGGAACCTCAGCTGACCTTGGATCCACTGAGATTTGCACCAGTTTTTTCGCCTTCTGCGTCCCCCTGACGCTCCCAGCACTTTAACTTGTCCCTGATGCACACAGAGGAATGTGCACATAACACTTGTATTTCTAGCTCTTCTCCCAGCTGGAGGTGTTACCAACTTCCTCAGTGATCGTGGACAGAAGGGCCTCAGGGACAAAATACCATTCAGTGAGCTCTTTGCCAAAGGGTTCCAAGTGGGGCAAAGCAGGGGGAGGGAACAGCAACAGGTCAGGGAATGGTTTATCCACTTGAAAACCACTTGGTTTTCAAAGGGAGAAGCATCAAGGACTTGGTGATGTCAGTTCCCAAATGACACAGGAGGAAGAGCCTCCTCGGGTGCCCAGAGGTGTCCACGTGGTGGTGAATTCGGCTGATAACGAAGTGTGGCCATCAAGGACTGCGGCTGTTCACGTGAGGGCAAAGGTGGGGGGGAGAGATGGCCATCAAACCTTGGCTGGGGGCTCTTGGTCCTGCACTGAGGGATGCCCAGAGCCTGTCAGAAGCCTTTTTGAGGAATCACACCCCGAAGAAAAGCTCTGCAGCCTTTCCTGCTTTGCCTCTGCCCGGTCTGAGTTTGTAGCGGCTGCCCCATTTGCTGCTGGTGACAGGCTGTGATAACATTGCCATTTCATTAGCAGGGTATTGTTCAGCAGATTGATGGCTGGCAAGCTGAGAAAAATTGCATCTCCCTCTGCAGCTGCCTGTCTCGCAGACAGCATCCATCACAGAGGGAAGGGAGCGAAGGAAAACATCCAGGAGTAAGGGCTGGATGAGCTGACATCCCACCCAACTCCGTGGGGGAGGATCCTGGAGGCCAGGAACTTTGCTGCTCCAAGCCCAGGAGAACACCTTCCAGGGAAAGCAGAGCAAACGTGGGTGCTGAGCACAGAGGCCTCACCCCTCCTCTGTGCCCAGGAATTGTTGTTAAACAGACAGTTCCAAAGGAAAGCAAATATTGACGTTTAGTAAGAAAGCAAATGCCGTTTTTCTCCTGAGTGCTGGAAGAGAGGAGAGGAGAGAGACGATGAGGTGCAGAAGGAAATGAGGCTCTGGAAAGGTTTAGAGGGGCTTAGGTTTGCTCCCCAGGACACTCAGCATCTACACACTCTCTCTTTTTGCTGGAGGAAGAGGGATTTGGGGCTTTCTGCTGGAGACAGCGGGTGCAAAGAACAATGTCAAAGGTAGAAAACAGGCAGAGAAAAGAAGAAAGGTAATCTCCCAGAACTGTTTTGTGGCTGTGTCTAACCCTCCATGCTTCTTGACTGTCTTTTTCAGGCTTCTTCCAACAGTGCTGGCTGGTTCTCAGGCTGGATGAAGCCAAGTGTCCAATCTCCAGAAGAATTTCTCCCACCTGAGCTCCTCCATCCACCCTTCCACCAGCTCTGCTGGCCTGAGAGGGGGTCTCTGTGGTTTCCTACCGTGGATTCCTCCTTCTCACGGTGTGTGATCCTGGGAATCTCACATCATTCTGGCAGTACTGCCACTGCCTGGCCCTCTGCATCCTCTTGGAAGGCAATTCCTGATGTGGGAGGACTGAGAGAGCAAATAAAAAACCCTCCTGGCTCTGGCTTTGCACTGAAGGGTATTTAAATGTCAGAGGGTGGTTGGAAAAAGACCTGTTTTTTATTAAAAGGATGAGGTTCACTCAGCTGGGGCTCAGTCTGGACTCCTTGAGCAGGAGGAGGACAAGGGCTGCTTCACTATCTGCACCCGTACAAGCTCAGCCTTTGTGATTTCTTTTGGGTAGCATCAAGTTGACTTTCATTTCTGAACGAAATGGTATCATTTAATGTAAAGTAGCAATTTTTTTTTTCCATTTTGAAAGCACTGAAATGGGATGATTCACCAGTATCTTTCCTTCTTTCCCGCAGATATATTTGTTATCGTGTTTCTTCTAAAAATTGACTTATTTGCGAGAGCGTTTCCTGCCGAGAATTTCAGTTTCATTAAAGCAGTTTTCTGATGAGGAAGGAGATAATCAGAGGATACCTGACCTTACCCAGTGCCTCTCATCTTCCCTCATTAGCACTGAGGAGGTTTTCTGACACAGCCTGCCAGTCCCAGGAGCGGGAGGGCTGAATTTCTGAGTTAACCATGAATCTGGACCAGGTATGTCGAGGAGTAATCAAGGAGGCAGAGGCCCAGCCTAGACCAGGCAGGAGCAAGTGAGAATTTTAGCGCCTTTCCCCCCACCCTCCCCTGCCTGCAGTGTCAGCAGGGTCACTCCTGTGATTTTTGCAGTGGTTTGCATGAGGCTTTCTGATCCCCAGAGGAATGAGTGTCACTCCTTTCAAGCCAGTGGTTTGGAAGAGTCTGGAAGCTGCTCATGGAGCACATTCCACAGGCACTGGATGTACTGTCAGGGTGCTTTCTCCATGGAATTCCTGGAATAGGCTGAGGCACAAATGTTTAAAACTGCCCTTAAGTATCCACAGTGCTGCCTTCTCTCAGTGCTTGCCCTGGGAGCATTCCTAAAGCCAGGATTCTGGCAGAGAAGGAGAGGGAAAATACTGAGGAAGCAGTGAATGCAGAGGACAAACAGAGAGTGAGGGAGGCAGAGCTTCAAATGCCTGAATTCACTGTGCACTGAAGCCAGCTCTGCACTGGCTCAGGGGAGGGGACTGCTCGATGTCGTTTTGCACTGAGTGGTGGTGGGTTTGTAAGGTTTTCATCCTGCTTTTACACCAGGATGAAACTCTGCAGCTTCCAGACCGGCTGATTTGTGGCAGGAATCCCAGTGGCCAGGCAGAACTGCTTCTCCTCACCCATCTTCTCCTGCTCCTCAGGGCAGCTTAACTAACTCACCTGAAAGATTATTTATTTGGCAGCAAAGGCCACAAATAAAACACAGCTGCCTAATGAAGACAACTTGGTGAGCCTGCCCCATTTTTAATTTTAATGTTGCATGTAATCTCCATTCTGGTCTATGGACTTGTCAGTGGTTTTTACAGCTCCTGATTATATGAGAGCAGCAGGCAGAGACAGCTCAGTGGAAGGGCTGGGAAAGCTGCACTAACAACTGCCCCTGGGGAATCCAGCCACGGGAGCCAAGGATTTGTCTGCACCGTCATTGCAGTGACAGAAAGCAGAGGCTGAGCAAGCACTCTGTGCTGGTGTCCTTTTCACAACCTACCTGGCTGCTTATTTATAGGCAGCCAAATAGCTCTGGGCCTGAAAAGCAAGGGGAGAGGAGACTCCTGCGTCACCATCCACGCAGAGAGAGGCGAACAGGCAACTCTTACTGATGTAAAAGTGGATGCCAGGGATTTGCCCATGGGTACAGGGAGGAGGGGCAGTGGCAGGCCTTAGGGTCGAGCCTGTGGCCAAGTTTGGAATCTTGGGCTGCCCACCACTCCTTATCCTCCAGGCTGCCTCTGCCAGTGAAGGATCCCATCAATAACAAGCGAAGCAGCCTCCTCTCCAGGGCACTGTCCTGCCAATAAAGCCCTCCAGGCTCATTCACCTCCTCCCACTGGGCTAAAGATGGTGCTAAAGATCGCAGACTGCAGAGTAAATCTATCCAGAGGCTAAGGATTTTCTGACAGAGAGATGGATACAGAGGAAGCAGTTTCCTTGCCAGCATGAATAGAGGCAAACAGAAAAGGGAGGGCACATAAAAACTCTCTGTTGGGAGCCCCATGACCTCAGCTGTCCTGCAGGGCTTGCTCTTCTCCCTGCAGAAGCCTCAGGCTCACTCCTTCCATTGTGCCATGAAGAGTGCTCTCCTCCACTGCTCAGGAAGCACTTCAGCCTCTGTTGTCCCTCCAGTCAGGGAATGGAATGCACCCAGGAGAGCCTGGGGAGCAACAGAGGCTGTTGGGATTGACACCCTCACGAGAGGAGGTGGATGCTGGCTCACAGCTGCAGACTTGGGAGGGAAATGAGAGATTTGCTCCATGGGCAGTTTTGCCAACCCAGGATCAGCACATGGAACTCTGCTGCTCTCCTGGATGCTGGGATGGTTGGCAGGAGCAGCCTCATCCCTGAAAGGTTTGCATCCCTCATAGCCGAGGCAGGAGATGCCCCAGCTTTTATGGGTGGGAGAATTGGGACCAGGAGGAATTCTACAGCTGATACACAGGGAAGGTGGCCAGAGAAGATGCTTCAGACCCTTGAGTCCCTCAGCCCCAGCCCTGCAGGCTCTGCACTGATGCTGGCCCCCTTTTCCTCCTGGAGAAATGGGGCTGCAGTGCAAGGAGTGCTTGGATAAGGTCCACAGGCACCGACCCCCAGTGAGAAAGGAACCTCCCCTGGCTCCCCTCCAGGGACCAGCATGTCAGCCACACAGGGTGCTTCTCCAGTGAAGTGCAGAAACTGCCACCAGCTGTGCAGCTGGTGAAAACCAGCCCAGCCATTGACAAATCCTCCTCTGGAGACAGCTGACTCAGAGCCTGCTCTGCCTCCCGGGTGTCTCCTGTCGTGTAGGCCCCGTCACTGCTGTGGCTCAGAGTTAGCCAGGAGGGTTTTCTGCCTCCTGAGTTTGACCTTCTAAGGATGTCGAGCATCCTTCAGCATCTGGCCCGTCAGGGATGTGACATGTGGCACAGCTGTGCAGGACAGAGGCACAGGCTTTGCAGTGACCTCGTTCCTCCTTCTTGTTCTCCCATCTCCTCCTTCCAGGGGCTGCGGACACATGGGCTGCCTTACTCCTTCAGGTCACAGCAGGGACAACACACAACAGCATATCCTGATGACCAGGATTCTTTTCCTGAAGGAAGATTCATTGTCTCACCTTCCTCCCCAAGTGATACTCTCTAATCTCATGCTAATCCCTCATTAATCTGCAGTCTGGACCTGGGGGTGAAGAGGACAGATTTTGCTCTGCTCCTGCTACCTTGCACACCTGAAATCGGTCCTCCTTTTAACTCCTTGGTTGCCAGCATGCTGCTAGGAAGCAGCTTTCTGCTGCTGCCACCCGTGGCTCTGCAGCCAGAGCCCTGGCAGGGCTCTCCATGGGATTATCAGCATTCCAGGTAAACCTCCTGCTGCCCACAGAGGAGGATCTGCCCCCCTCAGGCGCTGGATCACTGATTCCAAGTGCTGCTTAGTTCAGTCCCTGAACACACTTACCTGTCTCCAGCCACAGTGGAAATCTCTGTGCACACCAGGGGCTCACCAACCTGGGCTGCAGTTTGGCTTTGCACCAATTCCTGATGCTGCCCTGCTGGCTGGGCTTCCCAAGGGGCAAGGAAGAGGCTTGTCTGCCTTTACAGGTAATTAAATCTGGATTAGAACACGATTTTACTGGAATCCAGCCTGGGGGGAATTGTAAAGGGCTTCCCAGAGATTAAGCTCTATGACCAGAGCCCAGGCAGTGCTGTGCCCTCCTTGTTCTGTCTCCTGAAAGCAAGGGGGTAGAGAAAAACCCACAGAAGCTGCTTTGGGAGCCTGTCCACAGCCAAAGACCAGCTTGGATGGCTCAGCACAGCACTGTTCACTGTTCCACCTGCAGGAACTGAGGTCTAGACTCATGTAAAACCATGCTTAGTCCCTAATTCTCCCCAGTCTTTCACATATTTGGCTTCTCAGGGCTCCCAGGAGACAGGGAGCAATCTCTTCTCTCCTGCTCAGCTTTGGGGAGGAGCTGGCCCTGGATGCTCAGCCAGGAGCTCTCAGCACTGCCCCATCTCCCATTCCCACTGGGAAGGGGTGCTCAGGCTGCACCCCCCTCTGCAGGAAGGAAGAAACTGGCTTGTGAACAACCCACAGAAAGGCTTTGCCAGGGGAATTTGTCGTTTCTTTTCCCTGTGCTTCGGTCTCCCCAAGCACAAAATGAGGCATCAGTAGCTGAACTGGTCTGGGTATCACTTTGAAAAGCACCACTGAAGGGAAGAAGCTCTTCCAAATTTAACCCCCAGCCCACCTCTGCTGTGCACACACTGCTGCCACTGGCTCTCCCTCCATCCCTCTGGGTGTTTCCCATGGAGTGTCCTTGTCACCAAGCAGCCACCACCGCTCCTGTTCCCTGCTGGATCCCCACAGTGGCTCCCTCCCGGCTGCTGCTGCTGCATAATGGGCCTGAAAACACGGGGAACCGATATGCAAATCTGACATTTTAATTTGGACACGAGGGCTTAATGAGGCTGTGGAGATTCTGCCACTTGCAGCCTCCACATCCTGCAACCTGCAGTCACAGTGCCTTAATTGAGCACGTCCACACATCCCACCCTCTGCTCCCAAATCCCCTCTCTGTGCAGGGACTGGAGCTCTCCAGCAGCCACATCTGGTCTTTCCAAAAACATCTGCTAGGAGCAGGCATGCACTTTCCCACCCCGACCCTGGGAAATATTTTGAGGTGATGCTTTGGTTTGGACGCTCCTGGGGCCAGGCAGTTCAGGAGCTGCTGTGCTGTCTTGTTCTTGAAGAGATGGAAGATGTACCAGGGATTGGCTCTGTTGAGAGAGCTGGCTGTGGTCTGTGAGGCCTCTCCTTCCATCCCATGAGACCTGGAAAACACTTCCCTGCCAGAACAAGCTCTTCATTAAGGGAGAATGTATCACATCCACTAGCCCCAGTGACAGAGCAGAGAGCAAATAATCTAAGAACAAAGCCCAGGCAAAATCCAGGAGCTCCTACATGCAGCAAGGAGGTATTCCCTTTGTGCCACCTGCCTGCAAGCAAAGGCTTCCATCAGATCCCAGCACAGAAACTCCACAGTCTTTTTATTTGAAGAGGATTGTGGAGCTGCCATTCAGTAAATGAAGTGCCACTCCAAACAGCTGCACTGTGCCCTGCCCTCAGTTCAGGCACAGAACTGCTGGGGCCTCAGAGCTGCAGGCCAAGGCTGCTCCCTTCCTTGGAGCTCTGCAGAACTAAGGAAAGCTGGAAAGTGCATGCACAGGAGCCAGGAGAGAGGTGAAGAAGGTGGAGGAGAACGTTGTTTCATCACTGCTGCTGCTCCCCTGACAGGTACAGCCAGGCTTTTCTTCTTCAGCACCCTTCTTCCCTCCCAGCTTGCAGCCATAGCACCAAACCCTCCTCTGGCAACTGAAACCTAGATCCTGTTTTCCCTGTTTTCCTGGCAGGGGACAGAAGGGCAGGAGAATAAAGAGTCACTCCCCTTTCCCTGCTGCTTTACATCCCAGCAGGTTGCTCCCAGAGCCCGTTGTGGCCACAGTGAGCTCAGCACTCTGCACACAGGGCTGATCACCCAGCACCACACAAGGACAGAGAGCTGCAAGCCCCAGCTCCAAGGGTGCCACTCTTTATTTCCAGGGAATATGATCCTAGGAGAGGCCATGCAGCCAGTGAAGAGACAGGGAGAGCCAGCCTGGGGCTTGGAGGGAGGAATGTGAGCTGGGCCAGGGCAGGAGATGAGTGGGAAGAGGCAGGTACGTGGGCCATGAGCTCTTTTCAGCACGAGCAGGCTCTGGAATGAAATATTAATGCTGGCATCCCGAGCAGGCAGCAAGCAGCGGTGCCTGAGCTACTTGGCCATGAATAAAAGATGGTCCTGAAAATGGGGAAGAGCAGCAAATTAATTAATCGAAGCAAAAGTCTCTCCACTCCCATTAACGAACAAGCCTGGAATGCTCCCACGTGCAGCTCAGCTCGGGGAACATGCAGGGGCACAGAGAGGAGGAGGAAGGAGATGCAGGGGCTTTTCCCAGTGATTTGGGCTCTCCCAGATTCCAAGCCCTGAGTATTCCAAGAGCTGTGCTGGCTGGAACAGCCCAGCTCTGGGCCAAACCCTGGGGCCCAGCCAGCTGCTCCCAGGAGAACCAGCAGGAGGGTTCTCTCTCTCACTGGTGGAGGGCTTGGAGTTGTTCCTGCCTGCAAGAGGAGACAATCCAGTTTCCCTTCCTTCAGAGCTGGGAGTTTTCTGGGTGCTGCTTGGAGCTGCCCTGCCCAAGGCTGAACCCTGATGCTGACTGGAACCAGAGCAGCGAGAGCTGCTGCAGCTGGAGAGACACCCTCAGCTCCCAGAGACGACTGATCTCCTCTTCTGAAGCTTCACCCATAAATTATAGATTTTAAGCAGTGTTTGTTTAAAATATTCAGCTTGCCACTTAAAAAAGAATACTCGCACACACCAGGAATGGGGGAGAAGGATGGGGGATGCATTCCTACACGGAAGGAAGGGGAGGAAATCAAACAGGAGAGAGGTGTTTCCTCGACTAATGAGCCGGCACCCCTGGCTGTGGGTGTGCAATTCCACACGTGAGGCACCTGCACTGCAGCTTTGCCTGCCTCTCCCTCCAGCACACACAGCTCAGGCCCAGCAAAGGGCTGTGGGAGCACCAGCCTTTCCACCCTGCATCCCAGTGTGGAGCTCATCCCACAGGCAAAGTCAGAGCAAAGGCAGCTCAGGTGCTCCGGGGGCAGGAGGGAGGTGAGGAGGCAGGGGAACATCCCCCTCCACACAGTCCCTCTCCTTACCTAAAAACACAAGCGCTGCTTTGATTAAAAATTCAGCTCTTCAGCTGCCACGGCCACAGGGCAGGTGAGAGGCAGGGAGCAGTGCCCGAGATGTTTCTCATCAATGAGAAATGCTCCCCTTCGCCTGCGCTCTGGGCACATCCCAGCCCTGCCAGGAACCAGGGCTTGTATTGCCACCTGATGGCGAGGAGGAGGCAGGGTCCTGCTGCAGGATGAAGAGATTTCTCTCCTCTAGGTTGCAGCATTTCCCGGGCTCAGGCAGGCTCTCAGTGTCTCCTGGGGTGGATTTCCCATGGAAGAGACTGCTGAGAGCACTGGTGAGGAGACACAGCCTTGCAGGAGGGGGTAAATGCCTCCCTCAGCTCTCACTGCCCAGGGGAGCTCGCTCAGGTGCTCCTGGAGCAGGGTACAGGCAGCAGCACCCAGCTGAGCAGGCATGGATCTCTGAACCTTGACTACCCCACATCTCCTGGGATCTCATCAGGGTCACACCTGGATCCCCAGGAGACAGAGAACATTCCTTGCTCTCCCTCCCAGGACACGCTGACCATTCTGGTGCGTTCCGCGCTATATTTTTAATAAATTAGCCCCAAACTCCATTTGTGTGGATAAAAATAGCACCAACGGCTCTGCCAAGCCGTTTTTCCTCTTGGTTAACACATTCATCCAAGCTGCTCTATTTGTCTTCCCTCCACAGACTCATATTCTCCTGGATTCATTTTGTCAAACAAATTGCACAAGCTGGACTGCCCATTTACCCAGTGCTGCTTGATTACAGGGGTTATTTATGAAGCAGCAAGACATATGGCATTAAGCTTCTTAATAATAATAATAATGAGAGAAGGGAAGGGGGAAAGCGCTAGAAGAGAGGAAGGGGAAAATGTTTTTTATTACAGACAAAAGCTCCTGCCATCGGTGATGAATTCCAGACACTTTTTCCAGTTGCTCTTGTGCTGCTTGGAGTGATGAATGGCACAGGCAGCTCTGCTGCAGGAATGTGGCTGCAGGGAAAGGACGGGAATGCTGGAGCAGCCACAGGTGGTGAGGATGGCTCAGGAGTGCAGGGGCCACCGGGCACTTCATCTCCCAGGAGGTGCAGTGATGCCCAGCCCACCTCGCCCGGCGTTTGGACCCGATTCCCTCACTTCTCTCTGATGGAGCTGCTTATTCCTGAGGAGTTTGGGAGCGCTGCTTTCACCTCAAACAGAGCCCAGCTGTGTCCCTGCAGACATCCCCCTCTGGCCTGGCCATCCTGGCTCTAATATCAACTCACTGAAATTCAATCACAGCCTCTTTCAAAGGAAGATGCTCGATTGAGGGCCTGGGAGACCTTGAAAGCGGAGTCATACCTACAACAGGAAGGTAATTAACTTTTTTAATCAGTGGGCACCGATCTCAAGGTCTAGTGAAGGGAGGCAGCAGCAAACTCACTCCCACAGACACACGGTGGAGCCCTGCCATGTTACTGGAGAGCCCAGGGAAGGGGCTGGGAACTGGGCTTGGCACACACCAACCTGTTCCATCCCCTCATCCTTCTCCCTGGTGGGAGCAATCTGGGCCATTCCCCCAGGGCAGAGGTGCCTTCTGCTTCCCCCTTCACCTCTGACCTTCCCTTCTCACCCTGTCTCAAAAAAGGAGAACACACCAAGCTTCCAACCACAGCAGCATCTGGAGATAATTCCCCAGCAGCCCTCAGCTCCCTCCCTGTCTTCCATGGAAGACCCTGGCGGTGGGATAAACAACCCCAAACACTGAGAATAAAGGTTTTCCCCTGGCACATGCAAATATCCTGCAGCTCCAGCCCCAGCTCCTGCTCCCTGTTCATCAGCTGGCACAGGTCAGGAATGCCAGGCAGACACAGCTAATCAGTTTGTGATTTCAATGAACTCCTGCATTTCATGGCCTGCATCCTAAACCTGCTCTCTAATTCCCCAAGGGAGAGGGATTTACACTTGCACTTTTATGTCTAGTTAGTTAATGGTCCATTACTGTCAAAAGGATCAGAAGCTAGAAGTTAAATCCATCAGGATTTATGATGAGGAAGAGCCAAAGGCTGCAGAAGAAAACATTCCAGGGAGGGCGCAGGGAACACAGAGGGGCTGGAACCAAGAACTCAGTGAGTGTTCTAGAACAAGGCTCACCCCACACATTGAATTCCTGCCCCATCCCCGTCAAGAGGCACTGAAAGGGCTCCGCCCCCTAAATAAAAAAAGATATTAAAAATTAAATAAAATAAAAACAAATCAATCAATCAATAAAAAATAATAAAAATGAATAGAAATAAACCCAAAATATTAGAAGTAATTTAAAAAATTTAAATAAATAAATAGAAACAAAAGTAAAGCAAAAATTTAAAATGGAAATATAAGATAAATATGCATTCACATTAAAATTAAAATAAATAAAAATAGAAACTAATCGAAATTGCATAAAATATAAGTAAAAAATTAAGAGAATAAAAATATTAAAACCATATATAAATATATAAAAATAACAAATTTTAATAAATAAATAAAATTTAAAAAATAAATTAAATTAAAATAAATAAAAATTACAGGAATATAAATAAATAAATAAGAAAATAAAAATATGATAAAGAAAAAATTTTTTAAAATTAATAAATGAAAAATTAAAATAAAATAAAATAAAAAATTAAAAAATAAATTAAAAATAAAATAAATAAAAATAAAATAAATTAAAAATAAAATAAATTAAAATAAAAATAAATTACAATAAAAAATAAATTAAAATAAATAAAAATTAAAAATCAAGCAAACTCCGGCTTACCAATGGCCTGCAGTCCATAGGCAAATCCCAGGACTCCTGGGATGTAGGATGGCTTCTGTTCACCTGTAGGAACAGCCCTCGGGGCTCAGCCTGTGCCCACCTGCCCAGCGCAGGGCAATGCTGCCCTCTCGTGCTGCCCAGCGAGACAACACCCGGCAGCCACAGCCTCACCTGACCCTGCATTTTTAGGAGGGAGAACACCACCAAGTCCTTGCTCTGCGTGAGGAGGACACACGGGCAGCCTTTGTTGGCCCTTCACACTTGATTGATTCGTATTTACAACGCTTTGCTTCGTTTGACTGGAGCTTTTTGTGATTTGTTTGTAACATATTTCCAGGAACGCAGCCCTGGCCTGCCAGCACAGACAGGAACTGCATGAAAATGGGCTGTGGGTTGGTTCCTAGTGCTTGTTTACTGTTCTTGGAGTAAAACAGCAGGTTTTGTTGTTCGTGATGCTTAATAAATCCCTGTTTTGTTAAGTGGGTGTTTACATGTAAGTAGAGCCTTCCCCTGTGCCTGTGTGGATACATGTTTATAATAGCAACGTTTTCCTCTGACACTCCATGTTTTTCATCCAGTTCTTTCCCTGCCTCTCTCCTTTTGCCCATCCTTCTATCCCTGCCTCTGATTTACACCAAGAGAATATTCCACCTTCCCTTCGGTTGCGAACAACTTGCTCTTCGGGGGTTTTTTGTTTTGTTTTTATTTGAGTTTACCAACAAAGCCACGTGAATTATCCATGTTGGAAAGGGCAGTGAGTTGGTTGGGACGGAGTGCATCCTGGCAGGGCTCCAAACCCCTTCGGGCGTGGATGTTACACCACGTGCCGTGCAGCTTCTGCTTTGGAACGTGCTCACGTTCTCCGAGCCCCAGGGAGTGATTTCTTCCACTGCACGCAGACAAAGAGGCATTTACTTTTTTCCAATAAGGACTTTTAAGAGGTTTATTAGATAAGTGTTGCCTTTACTTATTTATATGTGTTGGCACAGGGCACAGGCAGTGCTTCCCAGCTGCTCTTCCGTGAATTCCTCCAGCACCAGGAGGGAGGTCTTCAGCTGGGATTGAGGTGTGTTGTGCTCCTTGCCCAAACTTTTAAAACATGCTGGAAGTGGCAGGGCCCTCCAGTTGTTGAGTTTAGATACTGTAGATAATAAGTAATAAATAATAAGTGATTGATACCAGATAACAAACAATAGGTAATAAATAACACAGTGGTGACAGGGAGGTGATCCTCTTTCCACCTCCCAAGCCAAACTGCAGATATGGTCTATTCTTGTAGGTAAATGCTGGTGATGGGGTGAAACAGCTTATGTTTTCAAGCATTTGATGTACCAGTGTTGGAAACACTCTGTGCTACAGCATAAATTAAATTATTGCACTGTGTTTGCTGGAGGGCCTCCATAGTAATGCTGCTGGTAGTGCATTGCAGAGCCCTCACACCAGCACAGCTCTTTGGGTGCCTGGGCAAATTCTCACTGCTACAGTCCTGATTTCCCCTCCACCCTTTAATTTCTATCTTTTTTTAATGCTTCTCCTTACTGAAGCTCGGTGTTTCTTTCTGTCAGTGCTGCTTTTATCCACCATCTCTCCCAGATTAGTATTCCGAATCAGGGGGTTGACCTGGACTGAAATATAAAAATAAAATAAAAAAGGAAGCAATTTCTTAGGATGTGTTTTTCTGTGGCAAAGCTGCTGCACAGGGCCATGAAGTGACCCACTTGCTGTCCCTGAAGGAGACGGTAGAAGGGGTGGGGTACTTGGGCTTCCAGCTCTGCCACAAGCTGTGGGTTCTCCGGGATTCTCTGGCAGAGCTGCCTCCTGCTCTTCCCAGGCAGGCACCGGCAGGGGAGGAGCAGGGGAAGCCCTTCCTCGCTCACCCCACCACGAGCTCCCATTGTCCCTCTAACAATGCGGGGGAGGAGGGAGCTCTGGGGCCGGTGACACAAACCCCAGCTCAGGGAGCAGCTGCCTGGCCGCTCAAGGGACGCTCTGTGTGTGCCCAGGGTGCCAGCCTGGCAGCCCCAGCGCAGGACCCAGCTCTGTCTGGTGCCAGAAAGGGGCAGAACTGCCTTTCTCTGTCGCAGAATCACAGGATTTCCTCGTGAAAATGGTGCAGACCGTGTTTAACCTGCTTCTCTCTACAGTGAGGGGCTTCCTGGCTGCCTTGGAGCACAGGGAGAGCCTGCAGGCAGCTGCTCCCAGTGGCTCTTGTCTGGAACTATCCGTAGGAGCCTGTGTGGTGAGAGTTAACCACCCTGGCCTACCGGTTCCTTCATAAATAAGGAATGCTAATAAACACTTTCCATTCCTTAAGGCCCAGCAGGTAGGAAGAGAAAATTCGGGGAAGCTATTTCTGGTTTTCTGTAACTTGCATTAGTCATCTCTCCTGAGACACAGAGGAGAGAGCTTGCCTGGGGAAGGGGAGCAGAAGCAGGGCCGTGCTCCACACCCCTTTCTATTCTCAGCACCTTCCTGGGAGGGCTCCAGCAGCTTCTCCTTCCCCACACAGGTGAATTTCCCTAAAACAAAGGGGTTTAAAGTTGCTCTGGGAGTCAACTGCCCAAGCTGGTATCAGCCCCTGCAGGTGCTCCCTGTTTTAAAAGGCATGGTGGTGCGTCACAAGTAGAGAGTTTTACTGTCTGAAGTGGCATCTTCCCCCAGTTCCAGCTCTCTGCCCATGTGAACTCCCATCTGGAGAGCCCGTGGGATGTGGCACCCTTGCAGAGAGCTGGAACACAGGCCCTCTGGCCACTGGTAGGAGATGGATCTGCAAACTCCGAGTTAGGAGGTGCTCCCTGCCGAACCTGCCTGGCTCAGCTGGCAGAGGTGCTTCTCCTTCCCCTGGGATGTCTCGCTCTGAGCTTGGCAGAGATCAGGTTTTGGGAGATCAGCTCTCCCAAAAAAACCCAGCCCCTGCCAAGCAGGATGTGATGGGAGGCAGTGAGGAGGAGGCTGGAGCAGGCAGCCAAGCACCCTTCCCACTTAGTCTGGGGAGAAGATGGAGCAGACTGAGGGCTCTGCACTTCAGTCAGCCCCCACTTCCAGCCTGAGCTGGCTCCCAGTGTCCTGGCTGGATCCCACAAGGACTCCCAGGTGTCTTGCAGGAAGATTTTAGTGGCCTTGTGCTAGAGGTCACTCACTCCTCCGGATGGATACTGGTCTGCTCTGCTTGGGCAGGAGAGCCTGGTGGGTCCCAGCAGGATGGAAACGCAGCAGTGCCTGGTGAAGCAGGGATTTATTGTGTGGGACCACAACCTGTAGTGAACACCCACTGCTGGCAGCCTCCAAGAAAAGCCTCCCTGGAGGGTGAGGCCCCTACAAGAGGCAGGAGGTCACAACATCCCTGCCCTGCCTGGGGGTGAGCACAGAGCCAGGACTTGCTGCTGTGGAGCAGCCACGGGACAGAGAGTGCAGGCAAACAGGGAGGGAGGGATGTTCCTGCTGGCAGGGCTGGAACTGCTCCCTCACAGGCACTTCTTAGCCCTTTGATCACTGCTAGGCTGGGGTCTTCAGCCTCTGGGGCTTCTCTGTGCACAGGACACAGCCCCAAGGCAGGCAGAGGCTGCCGAGGAGGAGCCCTGCGTGCTGTGTCAGGGCTGGGGCTCTGTGCCAGCCTGCTGCCTCCTTTGCCAGGCTGCTGGAAGCCCAGCAGACCCCAGGCCAGTGCTGCAGCAGGAGCCCTGCCTGCCCCTGTTTTCCATGGCTCCGTGCTGCCTGCAGGAAGCAGGGGGAGCACAGTCTCCTCCACCCCTGCTCTGTGCAGCGGTGCCACAAAGCCCAGGGGCTTCTTATCTGGGCCACGCCACACATATAGCATCCGTGGGGCCTCCTGGGCTCCCAGGGGCCAGCCTGTCCCTCCTGTCAAGGGCAAAGCTCCTCTGCAGCCTCCCTTGCTCGTCCCTCAAATGATGGGGTGGGAAGGGCCTGGGTTTGGCTTAGTGCAGTGAATCCTTTGCCTCCCTCCTGTCAGCACCAGAGCAGGGGGTGCAGGGGCAGCTGAGCTGGGAGGTGAGAACCAACCCCTCCTGGGGCTGTGATCTCTGCCAGCTCAATAGCACTGATTCCCCCTCTCTTACTCCCCCACCCTGTAACTCCCAGCCCTTGGGGAGGGTGTCAGGGGTCTCTCCCCAGCAGTGCTGCCCCCAGCTCCTGATGTGTGGGTCCTGACATGTCCCCTCCCCAGGAATGAGCAGTGATTGCTGCTGCCACGCTGTGAGCAGGACCCCGAGTGTGCTGCCGTGCAGTGATTCACGGGCAGGAGGGAGAGACCCTCTAATTCCCATGCTTGAGGTGGGCTGAGGGGCAGGGGAGAGATGTTCCCTTGGGAAAGGATGTGCATCCACCTTTCTCCTAGAAGAAGGGTGTCCCCTGCAGCAGGATGTCCTTGGGCAAGGCCAGGTTTTAATTGCTGCAGCATCACCAGACACTCGAGTCATGGTCCCTCTCGGTGCCTCTAATCCCAGCCTGCCTCCTGCAGCTACTGGGGACAGTCCCTGAGCCACCAGCAGCAGTGAATCTACCCCAAGAACTCCCCACATGCCCTGGCTTTCTCTGCAGAGAGGAGAGTTTGGCTGATCTGAGCTCCTAAGGGAGCTGTCTGTGCCTGCTGGTCTGTCTGTCCTGCCGCATCCCCTGTTGCTGGTGTCTGCACTGCTGTGCTGCACCCTGTCTCTTTGGCTGCCTCCTTGCTCCTCTTCATTCCTGGCTCTGTGTCTCTCTGATTGCCACCTGACACTGCAAAAGCTGCCTGCCCCACCTCTCCGTTTGCCTGTCGTTATTAGGATTTTTCCTCCCCACCCTTTTCTTTGGCCGCCATTCGGAGTCCTCTGCGTTAGGTGTGACTGAGGCACTGCTTTTCCCTGGTTTACAGAGAGCAGCCAGGCTGCAATCTGCAGCAAAAGGACTGTCCAGAGGGAGAACCCTCCTGCAAATGCCTGAGCAGGACACTGGCTGCCAGCACTGCCCAGAAACTGCACACTCATGCCTGCCTGCACAGCCAGGGACTGAGAGGCTGCTGAAACCTCTTGAGGTGGAACTTGGGCAAAAAAAACCCAAAACAAAACAAAACACCAGAAAGCCAGTCCTTGCAGCTTGAATTCTCTGGTTGCCTGTGGTATAGCTGGGGGTGAGGGTGGGGTTGTGGGGAAGATGTGTGTTTTAGAGAGGTGAGGCTGGATGTAGAAAGGAGACCTCTGTGTGTGTGTGTGTGTGTGTGGCCCCACATCACAGCTGTGTTTGGATGCAGACCTTGTGCTTGCAGTTTTTCCACTCTGACAGCATTGCAGCGTGCCTCTTGTGCCTGTCTCCTTGCCTTGCATCCATCTGCTCCCAGGCTTGTTATCTCTCTGTGTCGGTTTGCCAGCCCTTTAATCGCATCCATAGCCAGCCCCACCAGTCTGGGCCATCCTGGGCCACCAGTGTGGCATGTCCCTGTGCTGCCACAGTGATCCACAGCACCTTTGACACCCAGCTGCCACAACAGACAGGGTCAGGCCTTTTCCCTGCTCGTGGCAGCACACTGGAACCCTGCTGCACGCTCCCAGGGCATCACAGGCCTCCCTGGCCAGCTCAGGGGTCCATCCCCACCTGGGCCAACCCAGGTGCAGCCAGAGCCAAGCTTTTGTAGAATTAGCAAACTCTCCTGCAGAGCCAGCTTGCAAAACCTCAGCACTCCAGTGTCACCTGGGATCAGGTTCTGCTGGAGCAGAATATGGCTTTTCATATCCACTTTCACAGCGTCAGCCCTTTATGCCGAGCCCAGCTGGGGGTGTGGGACGAGGTGAGGACAGGGCAGCCCATCCTGAGTCCCTCTGTCTTCCTGGGATGCCTTGGGGCCCAAACTCCCAGGGAGAGCAGCTCCCTCTCTTGTCATCTCCACCCTTCCCCGAGAGCAGGGAAGAGGTCTCTTCCCAGGCTTGTTTCTGGATCCAAAGGCATTTTGCCTGTGCAGAAGCAGCTCTGCTTATCCCCCTCCCAACCATGTGCTGACAGGAGCCTGTGGGGAGCAAACTCTTGCTGTGCCTTCACTGCCACCAGCCCTGGACCCAAAACTGATTGTTTGTGGCCAGTGGCGTCACAGACAGAGCTTGTAGATGTGACAACTGGGGACAAGGCTTAGTGGTGGGCTTGGCAGTGCTGTGTTAACAGTTGGATTCGATGCCCTTAAAGGTCTTTCCCAGCCTAACTGACTGTGATTCAGCTGTGTTCCCTGCTGTTCCCACCACCATTTTGGAGGAGAGCTGTGTCACTCAGGTCTTAGGTGACTTGGTGCGGACTGGCCTCGCAGGGAACCTGAGCTCAACTCACTGGGTGAGGGGGGGTGGCATTGCCCCCCTCCTCAGAGAAGCCCACGCCAAGCTCTTCTTCCCCTTTCCCAGCCTTTCTCAGCAAAAAACACCTCCCACGCTGCCGGGAAGGATGAGGGCTGACAGCCCTTTCCCAAAACGATGTTCCCATGGCAATGGGGATGAGTCGCCCTTTCTGGGGAAGATAAGGAGGGGGCTTGGGGGGAGGGGAGGGGGCGAACGGGACCCTCCGCATCACTGCGCGCCCCTGGGGCGGGGCGGGGCAGGGGGTGTCTGAGTCCCGCAGAGGCAGGGCCCCCCCCCCCCCCTCCCCTCCCCGCACCGCCCCCCGCCGCAGGGCCGGGGGCCGAGCCTCAGTGACGCCTCCCGGTCCCCATTCGCTGGGTCCGCCCGCCCAGCCCTGCCCAGACTGCGGGAGCGGCGCGCCCACAGCCCCGCCGGGCAGCCCCGGACAGCGCCGGCAGCCCCGCAGGCAGCGGGCAGCACCGGACAGCGCCCGCAGGTAGGCACCGCACCGCCCCGCACCACTCCGCACCTCACCGCGCCGGCACCCGCTGCTGGGATGCGCTGCTGGGATTCTCTGCCGGGATGCTCTGCCGGGATGCTCTGCCGGCATCAGCCCCTGCGAGCGGGACGCACCGCGGGGAGGGTCGCGCTGGGCACCGCGGGGCACCTCGCCCCGGGGAGACGCTCGGGGGGTGGAAGGGGGGACCCTCTCGGGTTTTTGCAGCGGTGCCGGTGCCCTTTTCCCCCCCGCCCCAACAGCCCGGCTCGGGACTGCGGCATTCCCGGTGGGCGCGCTCCCGCGCACGCCACCGCAACCGCAGCCGCGCTCCCGCTCCGCGCTGCTGCAGCGGGGGGGAAGGGAGGGGGGGATAAACTCGACCCCCATAGTACCCCCGAGCCCTTCTGCCCCTCGCAGGGGTCGCCTGGCTCGCTCTGCCCCGCGGCATCGTCGTGCACCACCACCACACCCCCCTTCCCGGCGCGGTTCCTGCGGGTCGTGGTTTCTCTCAGCCCATCAGTCTGGCTCTGCAGCCCCCTCCCCATCGCCATTCCCATGCCCATCCCCTCCCCATTCCCGTCCCCGAGGCTCGTTTTTCACCCTTAGCCTGCCACTGCGGTGGGGTGCAGGGGGAGGGGGGTGGGCACCACCGTGGTGGTGTGACCCCTGAGCAGTTGGAGGTTGTGCTGGGAAGCTTTGCCCCCTAAAAGAGCTGGAGCCCCTGCAATGCTGCCGTGCTCCCCAGCCCTGTCCCCACACCAAACCCTCTGGATCATGCTGGAGTGAGAGTTACTTGGATAGCTCTGCTCTCAGGAGGACAGGAAGGGTCCAAGGACTCATGAACCCAGAGCCTGGAAGCTGTGAGTGCTTTGGGGCATAGGTGGGAGGAAGGCCCCCCTCTCTGGGAGCTTATTTGCACTAATTTTCTGGAGGAAATGTTAAAAAAGGACGTTAAAAGAGGAAGGGGAAATGACAAAGCAAGGGACAGGGGAAGTTTCTAGTTACCCAGAGGAGACTCAAGTTGTCCCCTCCATCATGCCTTCGCCCCCATTTTCGACCTCTTGTTTGTCAAGATCAAACAGAAGGGAATTTTGCTTCCTGGCCAAGGTTTTTGGGGTTGTGGATAAAGAGATTTTTCAGAGCTTCAGAGTGAGCAAACGGGTTTGGTATTTCCTCCTTGAATATTATATGGAAGACCCAAAAATTGCTAAATAAAAAAAGATCCAGCTGGCTGCGGTGCAGGAGATTCCTGGCTCTCCCCTGGATGCTCAGCCAAGCTCAGAGGGAGCAAAGTGAGGGTCTGCTGCCCCCTCTGCCAGCCTGGGGTACCAGGGGGGGTGGCGATTCACCTCCCCCTCTTGGAGCTGGCCCCACATGCCCAGCCCGTGAGGAGTGACTGCAGGGTGCTCGTTGTGTCCTTCAGCCTCCCCCGCCCTCTCCCCTCCCTCCAGTCCGCATTTCTGCGGCTGGAGTCCCCACGCGGCTGCTTGGCCGGGCTGCAAACCTCTAATTGCTTCCTCGTGGCTGGACTGGGCTGATTGGAATCAGCACATCCACGAGCCCCTTACCCTCACACACACACACATCCTGGAGAGAGACGGGCACAGGGCAGGGACCCAGGGGGTGATGCTGCCACACAAAACCCTCCCTGCCCGTGGCTGGGCAGGCTCAGCGCAGCTCCTGGGGACTCGCTACCATCCTTCAGTGGTCTTGGCGCCCCGTCCAGCTGCTGTGTCCCTCCTTCTTGCTGCTCTTGGCCCCTTTCCCTCCACTGCATCGCAGTGACTCATCCTTGCTGAGCTCACCCGCTGGAGCTGCGGGGGGGATGTGGGGGGCTGGCAGAGCGGGCACCCGCCAGTGCCAGGAGAGGGTCCTTCACCTGGAACCCCCCTCCCTGTGAGCCACAGACCTCTGGGCAAGGTGTGCAGGCTCCAGGGGCATCATCAGTTCTCCTGCTCGAACCTTGGCTGGGCAGGGGGCAGAAGGGATGGGAAGCAGGACAGGCAGGCCTTGCTGCAGGTCTGTGCCACGCGCATTTGATGTCTGCTGGGGGGATCCAGACAGGGAAAAGAGAGAGAGTGGATGAGACATCAATGCCTGAGGATGTGGAGAGGTGATGCTGGGCAGGCACACAGTGCCTGATTTCCCAGATCACTGCAGTGCCAGGCAGTCTCTGTGCAGTGAACTAGAGGTCGTGTTGAGGAGCTGTGGAGCATCACTGGTGCAAGAAGGGCACCTGTGACATTCCTGCACCACAGAGTGCCCATATCTGTGTGCCAGGGCCATGGCCTGGCTAACTGCCTCTCTCTCCCTCTGCCCAGGCTCCCCTCTCAGAGATAGCCCCCGGGGGGCACCTCAGAGACAAGATGAACCCCACCGTTGGCATCGCTGTTATCCTGACAGGTACAGCTGGCAGAGCACACCCCTCCCTGTTCCTTCGGCCCAGAGCAGCCAGGCCGGGGCCTTGAGGCTGCATGGGCACCCCCAGAGCTCGCTGTTCCCTGCCCAGCTCCCTCCTGCCTCTCTCCCAGTCCTCCAGGCCGCCCACTGTCAGATGATCAAGGACCTGAGTGCCTGCCTGCTGGGCCAGAACCTGCGCGTGGACTGTCACTACGAGAACAAAACCAGCAACCCCCTGACCTATGAGTTCAGCATCACCAAGAACAACAGGAAGCACGTCATCCAGAGCACCATGAACATCCCGGAGAACATCTACCGGAGCCGGGCCAACGTCACCATGTACAAGAACCTGGTGTGCCTCCACCTGCAGAGCTTCACCACCAGCGATGAGGGTGTCTACATGTGCGAGCTGAAGGCCACCAACGACTACACCGGCAACCAGATACGGAACATCACCGTCATCAAAGGTGAGCTGGGCAGTGGCACCTGCTGGTCGTTCAGCCTCTCCTTCCCACCCTCTCTTGGGCTTGGCAGGGCCAGCAGAGAAAACACAACACCCAAGCCCTCCCCGATCCCCATAAAGGTTTCCCAGCCCTTCCTACCGCATCCCCACAGATGGGCTCACTCTGCGCCATCTCACTTTGCCTCTTTTGGGTCCCACCCTGGGCACATCACCCAGGTGTCCTTTCACAGGGAGGCCAGTGGGGA